>NW_008668246.1:20917-54467 GCF_000695815.1 Acanthisitta chloris
CCTAATAGAAATGGGGGACTTCAGAGGGCATTTAGAGGGAGATTTTCAGAAGTGTTTTGTATTCAGATTCAGATACAATAGCTGAAGTGATAGTGAGGGTTCTGAGAAAACTGATAAAATTAAACTTTGAAGGTGGTATATTATAGCAGAAACCTAAATTCTCCACTCTTACCCCATGCACTGTTGTCCTGTCTGTCATGTGTTTGATGTGTTTATGTCCAGGTAGCACATAAATCTGAGGTGAAAAGCTATTCTTGGACTTTTCTGGAATGAAATTATGTTTAGGAGTGCTTAGTTAATTGCAGAGAGGGTTTTGGAAGTGCATTTTCTTTAGATCAGTGCTGTATATTTTTACAGTGTGCTTTGAGTATTGAGATGGGACTTGAGGCTCTGATTTGTTAAAGGAAAATGAAATAAAGGAGGGGGACATGACCTGAATTAAATAAGCCTATTCTTATCTTGAATGATAAAAAGAACAGGAACTGGTTGAAATTCTGCTCTGACACAAAAATTCACCACAGTCAGACAGTGAAACCTGGAAGCTCTGTGACTGAACAAATCATGGAATGATAGAATATCCTGAGCAGGAAGGGACCCACAAGGCTCATCAAGTCTAACTCCTGGCTCTGTATAGGACAACCCCAAAATCACACCATGTGTCTGCAAATGTTGTCCAAATACTTCTTGAATTCTGACAGGCTTAAATCTATGTTAATCTGCCCTAGAGAAACCCAGATGTGGTAATTTGAAAGATCTCCAAAATAGTTAGGTGAGATATCTGGGAACAGATTTTCCCCTTTTTATTTTACCATTGCTGCAGGAAATCTGATTGAAAATACTGCACAACCTCTCTCCTGGCTACAGAGGAGGATTAGGAGAGGACAAAACCCATAACTGACTCTTGACCAGCATGAGGTGAATGGAACACAGTTAAAGCAGTTGGAAAAGGGAGAAAAAAATGCAGCCAAGAGGTGAGGCACAAAGTAGAGGCCTCCAGGCAGCCCTTCAATTTTAGCCAAAATCAGTTGCAGCTCTTCAGAGGCTGAAGTAAATGAAAAATCCACGGTCAGCGACAATAGTGTCTGATGTGTGATGGACAGCTCATGCCATCAGTGCTTTAACATTTCAGACATAACCACCCCCAATGCCTTTATACAAACATCCACTCAGACACTTGGCTGCAGCAACCACAGCAACGGGTCTAGATGAGAGTCATCACTTTGGGTGAACTGTGGATTTGAGTACCCTAAAAGCACAAGTTTGCCTGATTTGATATATTTTAGTGTATTTTATTCTCACTTTCTATGTCTGAGAGAATTGTTAAAATGAATTATGTTGCACAGCAAACTTTGGGATGCTTAGGGCAACACTCAGACCCACTGCAGTTAAAACATTACAAACCTGTCATATGTAAAAGGGCTCCTTCCTTTCTAACCTGCCAATGCTTTATACACTGGCTACTATCAGAAATACCTTTGCTGCTGCTGTGCTGCCTGTGCTGGAACTGCTGTTATTTGGTTTTCACTCACCCCAGCTCCAGTCAGTTATTATTGCTTAAGGGCCTGAAAGAGATGATTACTTATGTCAGGGAGCAATTTAAGGTAGGTGGAATGTGAGGAACTTTCTAAGGAAGGAGGTAATGACCTTGGTTTTAACTCTTGCTGTGCACAGCAAAATAATTTTGCCTGTCCTTCACAGGTGGTGTCTGTCTCTGTCCAAAATATCTGCGTATCTGCTTATTTATTCCAACTTCTCCATTTCAGTTTGTCTAGGGAGTGATGTAGGAAGTAAGCCTTATCTCTTACAGGAGTAGCCACATCATTTCTGCCTTATTGTGTCTTTTCATTTATCATTTGATTTAGAAAGGACCATCTGTGGGTTTGAATAAACATGTAAGAGCAGGGAATAATAAAGCAATGTTTTATGGCTGGAAACCTCTTTTTTGGTGTGATGTTTATTCAGAGACTCACAGAAGCCTTCAGCTGCCAGCCTGAAGGGTGGCAGTCCTAAGACTGGTATCAAGCCCTGCTTAGAGTCCTTATGGTCTGCTCAGAGTAATGAGAGTGGCTGCTCTGTGCAAATAAATGTCATCTGTACAGTTTAGCAAACACATATGTCTAGGACGGGCACAGCCTGAGGTCAAGTTAATTGAGAAAGTTTTATCCTGAACCAATAGGAAAAGGTTGAATGCATAGGAGTGAATAAAGGCAACTCCAAGAGCTGTTTGCTGTGTTATATTTAGGTCCATGTCCAGGTATTTAGGTCTTTAATTATATCCAGATGTTGAACATGAGGGAGAAGAAACCTTGCACAGTTTTTCCTGTCTGGTTATGGAACT
Organism: Acanthisitta chloris; assembly: GCF_000695815.1. Lineage (NCBI taxonomy): Eukaryota > Metazoa > Chordata > Aves > Passeriformes > Acanthisittidae > Acanthisitta > Acanthisitta chloris. Next base: position 23,256 of record NW_008668246.1, read on the forward strand.
GTTACTGACTGATAAGCAAACTATCCTCCTTGCACCCAGGATGCCTCTATTAAGCCAGGATGCTGGAAAAATCAAGGAAACAGGAGACCTCTCATATCTCCAGAGGGTGGTTGTTCACTATAATCCATTGTCATGAGACTCTCTGAGCCCCTGCAATTTACCTGTCACACTGAGGTTGTGGATCACTAACAATTTTCATTGCTGAGTAGCAGAATCTCTTTTTCTGGTGAATATTTCAAAATGGTATTGTTTAACATTTGTATCTCTTTCTTATGACCTCATCCATTTAGGGAAGTGTGTGTTGTAGTTCTTAAAAAGCAGGATTAGTCTGGATATTGGATTATTCTGGATGTTGGATTATTCTGCATGTTGCACTTCCATCACAGAAAGCTTAGTACTACCCTCAGTACTGAGTTTCCTCTCCAGGAAAATGATGCTAATTTTACAATATGCTAATTTTCATTTTGTATTGGGAAATATAATGAAGGCTTTTTTTTCTTTTTTTTTTTTTTTCAAATAACTCAAGATTTTCTATCCAGTCCTTCAAACAATGAGGCCTCTTCATTGAAGCCTTTGATGTTGTGCTGCTATTTAACTCCTCATGAACTACACTGCCAAAAAGTATTAAGGTCCATTGGGAAAAGAACAGAAAGAAGGGGGGATTGAACTGCCATTTTTTGTTGAAAATGGAAATGAAAATAGTGTTTATAGTGTCAGGTTTTGAGGATTCAAGAATATAGTATGAAGTGAATTAGAGGACTGCAAATGGCTTCTGGTGTTGAAGGTGGTGTCAACCATAAAAGCTGTGGCATAACTTCCCAGAGCATTTAATTTTGAGTTATTAAAGAAAAGGAGGCCTAGAAAAAGGAATATTCATTCCTCCTGCAAAAGCGGAAGCAAAGTCTTGAGCATATTTTCAAGAGAAAACACACTGCACAACATCAATGCAACAATGCAAAATCAATAGGAGATTCTGAAGATGCTCCTTTTTGTAAATTCAGCAGCACCACAGGGAAAAAAGTGCTGATCCTTTGAAAACTGTGAAAATAACTGCCTCTAAAGAAATGTTAGCAGCATATATTCAGCAATTAGAAGAACTAACTTTGCTTGGAAACTTGCTATTAGCATGATTCTCTGACATGACTGCCATGAAAACGTTTATAAATTGCGTCCTAAGAGACTGGCATAGAGCATTGCAAAGCTTCCTTGCTGGATTTGAGACAATACATATTGCATACATACCCAAGTGTGGTTATGCAGCCCTTAGAAATGATTTCTATTCAAATTCCTGCCCAGGTACCCCATTTTAAGTATTGTTTTTTCTGTAGGTGTCACTATAGCCTAGCAAATAGCAAACATTTCCCTTAATGCAAGTGTAGAATTTTCCCAGATCAGACACAAGCTGTAATCTGGTTTCCTGTGCCATGGTTGTCATATCAACAATGAGGTTTCCCAGCAACTAACAGAATATTTTATAGATTTATTTACTTATCCTGTTTAATAATGAACCTGATACAAGAGAATTTCTTCCCCTTTATAATTATGTAGCAATTAAAGGCTTCCCAAACCATTTACATTTTGTTGTCATATTAATACCAGCAGTTGAAATGAACCTTGTTAGTAACATTGAAGCTGATAGGATTTATGAATGCACCAAATTGTAGCAATATTATGTTGCAAAATTTTCTGTATTTCTACTTAACTGATTGCTGAAAGAATAATTTATGAGTATGTATGGATTTGATGGTGTTGCTTTTCGTAGCTATTCAGGGTGTAAAATTTGCTTGGCTCCCCTTTGTGTGTTTTGCTTCTTCTTTCTGCTTAGATCATGTGCTTACATAATTTATTAAAGAAGTATTGAACAGGGCTTACTTTTTAAATTAGTGTTGAAGGAGATGCCTTAACCTGCCTCTTACAGCTAGTAGTAATCATAGAATCTTAGAATGGTTTGGGTTGGAAGCGACCTTAAAGATCAGCTAGTCCCAACCCCTTGCCATGGTCAGGACCCCCTTCCACTAGCCCAGATTGCTCCAAGCCCCATCCAACCTGGCCTGTAACACTACTACATACTTCAGCCTAAGTATAAATTCACATCTATAAAGGAGAAAATTGTTGTAGTCTGGTGGGAAAGGCATAGCTTTAGTTCTTGCTTTCAAAAACAATTCACAGAATCATAGAATGTTAAGGAGTATGAATGGACCTTAGAGGTCATCTAGTCCCAACCCCCTGCCCTGGGCAGGGACACCTCCCACCAGAGCAGGTTGCTCAAGGCTTTAGCCAACCTGGCTTTGAACACTGCCAGGGTTGGGGCAGACACAGCCTCCCTGGGCAACCTGTGCCAGTGTCTCACCACCCTCACAAGGAAAAACGTCCTAATATCTAATTTCAATTTCCCTCTTTCAATTTATCCCCATTACTCCTTGTCCTGTCCCTGCAGTTCCTAACCAAGAGTCCCTCTGCAGCTTCCCTGGAGCCCCTTCAGCTCCTGGCAGGTTGCTCTGAGGTCTCCACACAACCTTCTCTTCTCCCAGCTGTAAAGTAGAATGCTACTTGTGATGTTATTTCCTCCTCAACCCGATGCTTGTGCAGCATAAAATGTATAAAGAAGTAATGAGAGTGGACCTGGGGTGACTGTTCCACCTGCTAGCAGAGCGTAGTGGTCACAAGGCTTGCAGCATCTTTGTGAATGTTGCACTGTATCCTTATGACATGCTTATTTGGCATGATTTGCCTTCCTCTTCATTCTTCTAAGTGTACTCCACAGGATGCTCACTTGGGTATCATCACCAGCAGGGAGTGATGTCTTCTTGAATCCTCTCTGGAGGAAGATTGTTTTGACCTGTTTTTCCCTTCCCTGGAGGGTTGTTTTAATTGTTAAGCTATTATCTGATGCTCTGGCAGTCATTTAAAGCCATTCCAGTTGCTCTTGTCTGCTTCCTGTGCTTGGAACATGCTCAATAGATTTGGGGTCTCAAGGGTGTTAAGAGCCCCTCTGCTTAATTAGAGATGTAGGATTTCTCTCTCTGGCTCCTGAGGGTTGGATCCTTCCTATACAACTTTAAAAGCTTTCAGGCAAAAGGGGAGATTCAGTGAGTTTCTCACCTAGGCAACAAGTAAGAATGTGGGTGGGGTTTTTTTCCTCTTCTTTTTGGGTGGTGATTTTGATTTAAGCTCTAAAAATCCAGACAAAGCCACTGGGATCTTCCCTTTCCTGCATACGTGATGGATCAAATTGCTAGAGATGCTGAGGGATCACACTTCCACGACAGCTTAAATCACAGCTGGAAACTAAGTCCTGGCCTTTAGCCTCTCAAGCAGTAGGTGTGTTAAAGAAAGATTTCTTGCACACAAACTGTCTTGGATTTCCACTCTGTTCAAATTACTGTGTAATATATACCACACCTCCTGATAAACTCTCCCTCTGCTTCCTCGGAGAATACAGCACTTGAAGTTAATTAAATAGAGGAGCTCTGTGAAGCTCAGAAGAAACTAGAACAGCTCTGATTGCCTGACTGTGGGAGATCATCTCAAAGAGGCATTTGGGCACTTACTAGCAAACTGGGAAATTACATGTGGAGAACCAGGGATTATATGTGCTGTGCAAAATCTAAGGAAAGATCTTTGTCCACTTCTGAGGAGAAAAAAACCAAGTTATTCAGGGTACAAAGGGGAAAAGATAAAACTCAACTGTTTTGTGAGCAATCAAAAGAAATTTAATCTGTTTAATAGAAATAGATTTAATATCTCAGTTTGGGCATAGAAGTGGAGCTTTGGTTTGCATAGGACAGAGTCTTCTAAACTAATTGGCATAGAGTCTACTGGTTTATGTTGGTTTGGAATGGAATATTTGCAGAAGATGCTGTGACAAGGTCACTCAGAAGCAATGTCTTCCAGTTGTTCTGTAGTTTTACTGATCTACTGTTACAGAAGGAACTGGAATTAGAATAATACTTCTGTAATCCTTTGGCTAAGATGCATAGGTAGCCTGAGAAAGGCAAAGTTCTGCAGTTCCGTGTTCCTGTGTGGTAAGCTGAGAGCATGACCAATGTTTTAACTACTTTGAGGTAGTAATACTGTGAGAAATAGGATTTTTTGATTTTTAAAGGAACTTACATGGTAACCTGGTGCTCTGTGGGAGCTGTATCTGTGGTAGCCCAACAATAAATGGAACTGCTTCTCCCAGGGTGGTAGTTCAATGTGCAGTTTGCCATCATCATGTTCTGGTGGGGTTTTTGTTTGTCTTTTTTAACTCTTTGTCTAAGTTTTATCACTCCATTGCCCTGTATGTCTAATGTATAGTGTGTAAGCTGCTTGTTTCCTTCCCATGCCCCATCCTTGAGCCTCAAGGACTGTCACAATAAATTGATTTACAAGATTTGACACTTTTATTGATTATCTCTTTTCCACATTTGAGGAACCTGTCCAAGATTTTTTCCCCCTCTTTTTTTTTTCTCTATCTGACCTTTTGGCATTTGTGGATCTTAGTTGCTACATAGTTGACTAGTGAAATTCTAAGCCCCTTCTCAGTGTGTAGCTTTTACTCATTGTTCCTTGTGCTGGGGTTGTTTCTCTTAAGAGATAAATCCTAGAATATAAATAATTATAAATCCCCAGAAAGAACAGGCCACAATAATCTTCATAGTGGGAGAGAAGAAAAGATGTTGAAGTGTGTAAGTACTAATTATTAGCTTTAGGCACCTTCTGATAATTTCAAGAAACCAAGACAAGTGTCTGAGTAATTTAACTCAGCATCTCCTTCTGGGAGTTATGCGATCACTTTCCTGTAAAATATAATCTTCGCAATATATATTTGATAGATGTGAAAGTTTTTGAAGGAGTGAGAAGTAGCATTAATATTTACCAAAATTGTACAGCTGCTTCTTTTCTGTTAAAGCTTCGCTAGTTGTGATTGTCTTTATAATATGTATACGAAGGAAACGTTTTTTAGAGTCTGTTCTACTTAGCCAACAGTGGTAGATTAATTTATTGTTGGCCAAGACTGCTTCATCTCTGTTTGTCCCAATCAGGCTCTAAATCACTGGTGGGGTAAATCCATTTATCATGAGTATAAGAATAGAGTCTGCTATTTCACTAGCAGATGAAATTAGTAGACTATTAATTCTCACGCTTCAGGATATAAATAGATCATTAGATAGATTCGGTGATTTTTCTTCCTCTAGTAGCCAGATCCTTTATGGGTTTTGGCAACATTAGATATTTTATTCAAAGCATGTGATATTGCAGACAAGCTAAAGCTATTGGATGTTTCTTGAACCTTCACACTCCCAGGGCTACTTTGTGTAGGGTTTAGGTGTTACACCAGAGTGACAGGTTAGTGGTTGGACTTGATGATCTTGGAGGTCTCCTCAACCTTGATGATTCTATGATCAGTCTCAGACTCCTCCCTCCCTCATTCTTTTTACTCTATCCTCCCACCAGAGAAAAAGAGAGAAAGTTAAAAGGATGACACTGTCTACAGTTCACTGAAATTGCAGCTGATATTCTATATATCACTTAATTTATTGTATTTTTGGTGAAAGAGTCAAACTTGGCCATTTCAAAGTAAGGATTTTGTTGCAGAGGATATAGAACAGTAATATAATATAGTAAGAAGAGAAGAAACTAAAAAATAGGAGAGAAAAGGGATGAATAATTTATAAGAAAACACTTTCTTCATTAAAATAGTCTGACAGTCATGGAAACTTTAGGTTTTTCTTGTTCAAGAAGAATGTAGAACACATGCAAATGAACTTGTGAAAAACTAATTAAATGAAACTTTTCCCCCTCTTTAAGTCTTTGAAAGAGAAATTGTGAGTAAAATAGTTCAGGTGAAAGTTTTTATTACAATGATATTTAAATTTCCATGAGTAGATCATGATAAGGAACTACAACTGTTTCAAAAAGTGATTTCACTCCTTGAGTTTCCAGTGATAGAAAAGTGAGTGATGGCAAAGCAATGGCAGATTTGTTTTCCTTATGCTTCAAACAGGTTGGAATATGTGGTCTGGGCAGGGTAGGGGGAGAAATATGGTTTTCTGTATCCTTCTTTGGAGATGTTTCTGTAGGTGGTGTGAAGACCTAACGGGGAGCATTAGGGTTGATGTTCTCTATAGCTATTTCTTCAAAGCCAGGAGATTTCTGAATAATTTTCAGGTCTTCATCATAAAAATAAAAGCTAAAAAAGCCCCTTTTAACCATACTTTGTTTTTCATTTGAATTTTGGAAAATATCAGTGATGATTCTTTTGATATGGAAACCTTCTAAAGGATGGGAAGATTTAAGAGGAAGAGTGTGCAATTTTCCCATCTTGATTTCTAAGTCAATTACCTAAGGTTAACACCCCCAGTTTAGGATAGAGTGAATATAATCAAATTGGCATTTAAAGAAATCAGGGAAGACAGAGTTATGCCTGGTTTTTTGTCTGAAAAAAGTTGTCCCAACTGTTTTAACAGCAATCCATTGGGTTAAAAACTCATTCTGACTTTCCTTTCCCCAAAGAATGCATCAGCCTGAGAGCCAAAGATGCTGTGCTTCACACCCCATCTAGTGCCAGCTGGGGGAACTCCTGGAGAGTCTCTGGATGAGTTATCCTGTGCAGATTGTGACAAATTACTGAAAAGAAGAAAAGAATTATGTGATCAGCAGTAATAACCACATCATTATATACTGTCTTAGGCTTTGTAAGAAAGCAAACAAGGTAATGTATTCAATGAGGGACCAAGGCCTGAAGACCTTAAAGGAGCACAGCTAAAGGCAGTTTCATTTCACAGTTTTGTGATGGGTGAGATTTTTGACCTTTTTAATTCTTTTAATTCTCCAGTATTCAGTATGCATTTTTGGTGATATGACCCATTGATTTTAGCTTCCCCTTAGCACCTTTTATTTTCCACTTGCAATGTAAAACTGTGATGAAACAGGTTAATGAGGACTGTCATCCTGCAGTTATGCCAAACTATGAATCCTTTGGGGTTTTTTGACTGTTATTTCTCATTTTAAAAATAGTGTGGATATGTTTTCCTGCTTCTGTTGTCATCCAGATAAATGCAGGGGAAACAAAACAAAATACTCTTTCTGTTTTAAAAAGAAATCTTCCAGCTTGGTTTTCATCCTTCTTTGCTATTGCAGCTCAGGTTTACATTCAGCTTTTATCCATCACTTGAACTGGATTATTGTGTAACTGCTGTTCCTGGTTTTGCTCTGCCCGTAGAAAGTTTTTTTTTCATTTCTTTTCATCTGAATGCTGTTCAAAAATGCCCCGAGGAGTCATTCTTGTTGTTCAGATGGATATTCTGAGAATACTCTCTGTTTGTCTGGGTGTTGGACATGGCACAATCTGATCCCTCATAGCTGCTCTGCAGGAGATGCAAGTAACCTGTTCAGCTCCAGAAGCCTTGGATGTGTTTGCCACACTCCTGCAGGCTTCTTTCAGAGCCACAGCAGCTCTGGCTCTTCAAGAAAACATGCGATTTAGGGTTAAATTGTGCATGTACAGCAAATCCAAGGCAGCTCCAAAGTGCTGGATTTACTGCACAGTACGGAGCAGCTGTGCTCTCTTCTGCATCTATTTGTGCCCAGGAAATCTCAGGCTGGAAATAAAACAACCAGTCTTAGAGCTGAAGCTGTTTCATTTGCACAATGTCTCTTAGCAAGAGGAAAGACTTTAAAGCATAAAATGGTTTCTAATTGATTGCCTGAACTAAATATACTCCTTTGACAGATTTTTCGAGCTTTGTGGCTTTGTTTTTCTGTAAAGTGTAAGTGCTGGGAGAGCTAATCTCTTAACCCTACACAGCATTTGTTCCACTGGTTTAGAGGAAAATAGATGCAGGGTAGGATGGTAGCCTGAAGTGCAGACAGGTTCTTGTCCTGTGGATTTTGGACCAGAAAGCTGCTGAATATTGATGATGAAAACTCTGATGATTTAAACTCTGTTTATTTAGATTATAGGGAAATCCTTTTTCAGAGTGGAGCAGGTCATACCCAATTGACCTGAAACTATTCTTTGTACATTTAGCTGTGCACAGCGTTTGATCCTATTACTTCCCAAGCTAAAAGAATGAGCATTAACACTTGCTGCTTTAGGTGCTTTCAAAACAGATAAAACACCAACAGTTTAATGTATAGCAATGCATAATGCATTACCAGGGCCCTAAATTCCAGCCTTGAGACTGGCAGCCAGCTCAGCTTTGCAGGAGATGGGGAGATTAAAGCAGTTGGCCAAAATCTGGGCTCTGCCTCTGGTGAATACCAATGACCATGATTCATGTTAGCTGTGTGTTTGGGCAGCTCAAACTGCCTAATCCTGGCCCTGCCATGTGCACACAATGAAACCGTGGCCTTTTGATTTCACACCTCTCATGTGTTACTAACGAGATACAACATGATTTCATGTACTTTGTTTTCTTATCGTGCATAGCTTGAACTTGCAATAGAAAGACTCCTTAAAGATCAAAGATTTCCTTAGCTTCTTTATGAGCAGATGATAATTAATTGGAACCTAAATCCAACTCCACAGCTATTCCAAATAAGCTAAAAACAAAGAAATAACAAAAAGCCCCAAGATACCCTGATTATCCATTAACATGGTCTATTTTTGTCTTTAACAATGTTGCTGATGTTCATCTTTTTCCCACTGAACTCATTTGGGTAATGCCTGACATCTTAAATAACAACTGAGATTTTTTTGTCAACAAAGACAGGATCTATATTTTTAAACATATCATTCACCAGAATCTCTTGGAGTTGAATGAGGAACTTATATTTCCAAAATATGTGTTTGTAAAATGTTTTTAAGGCTTACTCCAAACTTGGTTTTATAAATAAAAGGCAAATCAACCTGTGGATTTTTTTTATATATACTTACATGTTTTTGAACTAGAAAATTTAAGACTCCTGTGATGCTCTTTAAAATCTTTCATAGGTCTTTTATAAAAGAATAGTCAGCCAGATTTTCTTTGGGTTGTTTTTCTAGGCCTCATTCTGTTTTTCATTCCTACAACAGGAGATATCTATCCTTGTTAAAGAATATGTAGCAGCTCAGGAGAATGCACTGCTGAAATCAGAGTTCCTACTGCAGAACTTTGTTGGAATCAGCACAACTCTATGAGTCCACAAAAGTTTTCTTGAACAAAATGGAAATAGGAGAGGAGTGACCTGGTTGGAAAACTTGGGGGTTCATACAGCATTGGTATTTTACAAGGGGGATGATAGTAGTTTTCACTATTCCATTGCTGGAGGGCAGTGAAGAAATCCTGATCTGTAAATAGTGCAGAAGGGAAAATTTTAGAGGTTTTGTGTTCCACTAACAGCAGTGGAACAGCTTGGTAAGGAAAACAGAGAGTTTTCCTTGACAGTTTAGAAAGGGGCTGGTTGTGGTGATTCACATGTACTTCAGTGATTTGGTAGAGTTGTCTCATACTGCTGCAGCCTCTGCCTTAAACCATACTTAGGCCCCAAAGTGATACCACTTGCAACTTTCTCATTACTTCATTCCCAGTGTAGTCTTACAGCTCCAGAAAAAAACTTGTCATTTTCTACTTTCCATGGCTTTCCATCCTCTGCTGTGCTAACAATACTAAAGAGAGGTTAATCTCTCTGCAGCTGTGAACTGACTCAGCTTCTGCAATTCCTGATGATATTCTGATAAAAGTGGCATAAATAAATCATCCTGTGGACAACTGTGTAAATACATCTTGGCAGATGCTGGAGTTTTGGGAAGACTCAGAACTAGGTATCCCAGACCTCCCAAGGGGTCCTGCACTGATTCTCCGGTGGAAACAGTTTCTATAGGCTGTGATTGGTTTTGTCACTTTCACAAACTATTTTGACTTCTGCTCTGAATTTTTATGGCTTTGGTGTCTTGAGTATTGGATGACGATGTATGTGTGTAAAATATTCAAATGGCTCAAGTCAGATTTCTTCAGGAAGACATATATCTACTGCTGTTTTCACATGGGGTTTTAAGCTCTGCTACGCCTAAGCTAAGTCACAGAGCTGGTGGGATTTTTTGCCTGCTTCTCCTCACCTCCCCTCAGATGAAAGGACAGATACAACTTTTATGCACAGATTGTCTATGTACTTGTATAGCACCTTGGCTAACTTTCCTTTTTCTTGGCTGCAGCTCAAGCCCTTGAACTTCTGACACTCTTTTACCTCGCTGGATCTGTTTCAAGATTAAACTGTGGAGTATGTCAGCTTTTCAACAGGAATAAGCTTTAAGTTCTACTCCAAGAACATGCTAGGAAGATGATTTACCTTCTGCCCTAATTATTTTCTTCCTCAAAATGTCTGTCATCTTAGAAATAACAAATAAGCAGCTACCAAATATAGCTGAAGCATCAAAACAAATAGCCTCAGACTGAACCTTATTGGCCTCAACAATTTAGCAAATACAAATAATGGCTTAAAAGTGAAGACAGTGAATGTGGAGCTGTGCCCAGTTTGCAAGCACAAAGCTTCTGTTCACTGCTCTGTTGTCAGACAGCATGTTCTGGGTAAAATTCTGTGATTTTTATCTCATTAGATATGCAGCCTGTGAGCAGATGTGAAGCTGAGACAGGAGGTCTGAGGTTAACTGCATTTCTGTCCTCTGCTTGGAGACTCCTTGTCCTATGTCTGATGGGTGACCTTGGGCTGCTGTGCTCTTCCCTCACCTCCCCTAGGTACTGGTCTGGGCACTTCTCCCTCCCTTTGCAAAAAGCTCTTTGGAAGCTTTTCTGCAGGTCTTGTGCCTTTCTCCTTAGTCAAAGAGAGGCTGGGACTACATCTGAGTATTAACAGCCCTTTTATACTGCATAACAAGTTTGGAATGGGAGGAAAACATGCATTTTCCAGAAGTGATTTGCCATATTAACTGAATTTCCAAGTTGTTATGGATTTTGCAGGTCAGACCTTCTTAGGTGAAGCAGTGGCTTAAAAGTAGGTATCTGAAAGGGACACTCAGAGGTGTGTCCCTCTTGGGGGGGGAGGTTGGAGGTCCATTTATCACATTTTCTTTAAAGGTAAGTGGCTTACATTTCTCACATTCTCTTTTAAAGACAACTGGCTCTTCCTGCTTTACTCTGTGTGGGTGTCAGTGCTGTTTGTACGAGTTGAATGTGGCTGTGACTTACATACATGTGTGTTAAGTGTTCTTTGAACTTGGGCTTTGCACTTCTTCCTGGGATTTCTCCAAGAGAATGAGTTTCATTTCTCTCTGAACTGGGACAGAGCTTATGTGGGAACTAGGTACTTAGGTGTTTGGCTTCTGAGTGTGCAGAGGAATCTATTTGTAGGTGGTAATGGGGAACTGTATTTCAAAAGAACCAGTTGGGTTTACTGCTTCAAGCCAATCCTTACTTTGGAAAACAGTCAGTCCTGTGTATTTTTGGTACTGGAGGTATAGGATATGGGACATTATGTGGAATACAGGTGACTGGATTTCAGCATGTCCTATGGTGCTAGCAGTCAGAAATGTTTATTTGCAATCACATGCCAAGTTAGAGCTAGAGAATTAGAAGAAAAAAACCCTGATAAAGCATGAACAAAATTGTCTGTGGTAACACCTGGGTGGATAATGCTAAAGAATTTAGGTTAATAAGCTCTGCCTGCTGTGCTACCTAGTTTTAATCCAAATCATTGGGCGTTCAGTGAATACACTGCTGAGTTTCACACTCCCTTCTCCAGGCACCAAAGCAGGTTAAGAAACCCCGAGAACATTCTGCTAAATGTATTAGGCCATATTCATTGATGTGCTCTGGCTATTTTGTGCTGCTCTGGTGATGCAAAGCAGCCATAAACCTGGATTAGTACAGTGGAGCAGTGGGAGACTTCAGTAAAGAAACAGGATGGCCATAGTTTGCTGTGATATTTGTTCTTCTCTCAGACTCCTTTCTAGCATATATTAATTGTCCAACTTAATAAAATTATAATTTAATGCAGTTCAGATTAACTCCCAGGAGTCATGAATATAATAAAATTGTGGGTTTTTTTTTTTTTTGGACAAGGCATGGACTGTATCTAGGGGTAAGTCTTCATCTGTTTTAATTAGTTATTGCTCACGGTCTTAAGGGGCCTGCCCTTAGCTGTGAGGGATGAAAATGTCATACTCTATCTGCATATATTTGCCCAAACAGGGAGGAGAGAAGAAGAACAAGAATGAGCATTTGCTACATATCTATGGAAGGGAAGAATAAGGTTGTTTGGGTTTTTTTGATTTTTTTTTTTAAAAAGTTGCATTAATTTAGAGTCAAAGACTATGAAGAGTTAGCTCTCAATATTTGAGGTCAGCCTTAAGGACCTTTGACTAAACTCACAAGGTAGTAGGAGTATCTTGCCTTGCAGAATTAGGCTGTCACAGTGCTCACCATGAAACAGTGAGCAGCTGACATTAAACAGATAGTAAAATGGAAAGCTTTATTTCCAAACTCTTAAAATTATATATGAACCCATTGGAAAAAGAAAATGGAGCATGCATTGCACAAGAAAGATAAGGCTGGTCTTAATTCTCCCCACTACAACACAATGTTTTATACTAACATTTTCTTCTTATTATATTTTATTTGCACACTGTTTCAGCATAATGAACTAAATCTTGAGGGACATAAAAGTTCTAGAAGTGGCTAATAATCAACTTCTCTTGTGTGAAACTCAACATAAGTTAAGTAAACTAAGCCAAAGGAGTTAATATTTTCTTCGTATGTGCAGCTATCAGCTCTACAGTTTTGCACTTTCCTGTTGTCCAAAGAATGAACAACTAACAGAAGACAGAATTTCATAGCTTTACCTACAGAGCAAAAGCATGACCCCAGTGTCTCTTGCTTGTGTTCTTTAATTGCTTTCCAGTACATAATTGATGGCATCTCAGATTAAACCTCTTGAGCATTAGATTCAATCTCTTGGTGATGAATTTGACAACTTCCCTCATAACACGCTTGAGCAAATATATGTAATCTCATGAATGTTCCCCTTCCCTGTTTTATTTAGTTTTGAAGAAATACTGAGCCTTTGAATTTGCATAATTTAAAGGTAATCCACATAGAAAATAAGGTTAATTTCTTTTTGTCTTATGGTATGTTTATTCTTCTTGTCTAGCTACCAGGTCAGATTCAATGTTGAGCTCTTCAGAGCTGGGCTTTGAGGAGCTGGGATGTACAATCTAGCAATGTCTTTAGCTTTTTATTTTCCTCTTCTCCTCTTCATATTCAAAGCATCACTTAGGGCTTGTTTATATGCATTACTGTACCTGTTTAAATTAAGGTGTAATTTAAATCAGTTTCATTAAGCTGGTCCAATCAGCTGTGCAGCCTCTCTTATTTCAACATAAACTGAGTTTGTTTCAGGTTAGTGTAAATCAGCTAAGAACATTGTTAGCTTAAAATGTAATAATCCATTAAATTAGACTAAAATTGAAATGCCCTCACAGGAGTTTGTGCTGGGATATACTCACTTAGATTAGCCAGAGCAAGTTTATGTGTACACAAGGAACTAGAAATGAAATCAAGCACCTACAATCATCAATTCCATCTCCCAGTCAATATATCAGAGGAGTCAAAATGCAGGGAGAGTGAGTTGTCAGACCAGTGCCCGTGAACATGGTTTATATGAGGACTAAATCTTTGTAGGCTTTTTCTCCTTGCAGTTTTAGGCTTGGTGTAGTCAGTGAATTTGCCTGAGCAGGTTAACAGCAATGACTTGTGATGCTGTTAGGAGTGCACTAGCCTTGTGAAAAGTGGGTATTACCTCTGTAGGGTGGTGCATTATCTGCAGCAGTGCTGCTCTCCTCTGGGTAACCAGCCTGCTGAAAAAAAAGGTTTTATCATTGCTTGGCACTATGTTGGTGCTGTCACCATACCCAGAGATGCTCCAGAAGTTTGCAGCTTCCTCTCCTAGATGTTTCCTTTGGATTTATCCTCCTAATACTTGTCTCTCTCTCTATTTGCAGACAGAATGGGGAGAGTGGATGGAGAGGAAGTCTAATTCTAGGACTGGGGTTTTTGCACAAGGAACAAGCTGTGTTTCATTGCTCTTCTGCAGGATTTTTAGGAGGGAAATATGCAGGTGCAAAATGGTAAAAATAAGCTATGCTTTATATCTGGACAGTTTATAACACCATCTGTGCTTTGGCACACCTCTCATAAGCAGAGAAATACTGGGCTGCTTCCGTACTACTACTGATTGCTTTTACTGAGTTGCCACATTAAAAACAATGGTGTGTTCAGTAATATTTCTTGATCTATTTACTAAAATTGTCTTTTGGTACTTGAAGTGAATGTAAGAAAGATACATTTTGGGGGGGTCTGTATTTTTTTTCTACCTAATTTATGTTCAAATTATTCTCTTACTTTAGCTGAACTTCTGTAAAGATGAGGAGGGAGGAAGGGAAGATTAGAGCAGGGATGGGGAAGGTATCAGTTCATGGCTTCAGTTGGCATCACTGAAGCACTGACCTCTTAAAAGCAGCAATAAAACTGACCAAAGGAGCTATTATTGCCATGCTCACAGCAGGTAATATGCCCCAAACCTCAGCATCACTGTGATGGCACCTGTGTGGTGTCACATTGATATTAAACACGCAGGAACTAAAGCAAATATTAAATGTTTTGTTTGGTGTGGATTTGCGCCTTTTAATTTTTAATTTCTCATGGTTTCATGTCAGCAACAGCAAGAACACCCAAACAGCTTTATCCTAAGTTGGTTTTTTTGCACTGTGAGAAAGCACAAGAGTCATTTAAGCCCCAGTCACTCCCACTGCTTATGTGCTGAGTGTGATTTGCATCAGAATAGGTATTTTTCCTTTTTATCAGTAAATTCATTTGCGTAATATTCATCAGTATGCGAGCTGTGCTGGGGAAAGGATTGCTGATATGTGGAAACATACCTCAGGTTTTGAGCTTATTGTTCAGGCAACAAATATATAAAGGTACAGGTTGCTAATTATATAGTTACACCTTGTCAGCTCCACAGCCTTTATCATATATAAAAAAAGGCTTTATTAAATTGTACCTAGATGGTGTCTTATGTATCAGTAACACTGAAGTATTAGAAGAAGAGACTGGGTTTTTAATACAAAAAGAAGCCAGCATCAATTTCAAGATTAATTTGAAACAAGGTTTTTGACAGGCAAATTTGTGATCTTTGGGAACACATTAATGCAGCCCCATCTACATTTTGGATCCCCCAACCATCTTAGAAAAATAAGCATTTTAAATAAAAAAACAGGTAAAACAATTCTTGTATCATTAATGCCAAGTTCTAGAAAAGGGAGCCTTTGATCTAGCACTTTCTGAATTCAGGTGTGGTTTGTCCCAGGTGAGTTAAATTAGGTAGAGCATACAAATAGGTCTGCAAGGATTGATTGGCTTTGTCAGAAAGCAGATGTGATAAAGGTGGGAGCCTGAGTGACTCAGTTTGACTGAGGTGCTTCCTGTCAGCAAGATGTTTGCTGAGAATGCTCTGATAGGTTTAATATTGCAAAATCATGAAATGCAAAGAAATTCAAGTTGTTTCTGTGCTTAAATTGCCTGATGTAAAATTACGTGTTAGGTTGGGTATGAAACTTCTGTGAACTTTGAATATTTTGTGGCTGGAAAACCAAATAGATTTGAACCTTTGGTTTTTTTATTGTTTTATTTTTAAGAAATGGGGGTTTACTACAAGATTGGCTGTCTGCCTTCTGTCTCATTGACTTGTTTTGCTTTTAATATTAAGACTTGAATAGCTCTCAAATGTTTACAGCTCCTCAAGGAGAATGTATGTTGGTGTTGTATATCTTCGGGGGCGTATGCTGTTTTAAGGAGACCTCACCGAGCTAAACTGTCTTTTACTGTCAGCTGTGTGCCGCTTTTTATTTTTTTAAATAATTTTTTGTGGCATCTTCAACGTATTTTAAGCTGCTAGACAGAAAAGATATCTTTGTTTGCTTCCCTTGTAGGCACTGAGTCTTCAGCGTCCCAAAATATAAGTAAGCTGAGGAAAAAACTCAGCACCAAGTCAAAACATTTGACTGGTGCCAAGACCATCTTGTGTTACCTGTGGCTCTGCTGTGGAGTCAAGGAAATTCTTGTGTCATGGTAGGGAGGGGCTTAAACTAACAGAAGTTTAAATGTACCATGAAGCACATCTCGTTTATGTGAGGATTTCAGGTTCAGGTCTCACTTTGTAATCCCCCAGAGAACCACAGCCTCCAGTTTCATTGCTTCCTCACGACATTAGTTTCATGGCCTTCTGCGTTGTGAGGCAGGAATGGTACTTTGTGCTTTTTACAGCCCACAGTAGAAAAATGAAATAAAGAAGTAGAAAGAACAAACTGTTCTGGATAATCTGTCCTGCCACATATTGCCCTACTGTGTTCAACAGGGAAGGGGATAAAAAACCCCAAGTAACCAACACTAAAGAAAACCAACCACTCTTCTTTTGTCATCTGGAGTAAGAACAACAATCCTGGTTGGCCTTGTCTTTGGCCTTCCTGGGATTACTTCAGGTGAAGATCAGCAATCACTCCATAGTGCTTAAAAATCCTGAGTTTGCCTTTCCTCTCTCAGGAGCTAATGAAGGTACATATTAAAGCAGTAAGAACATCACTTAAAGGCTCAAATAATAAGGTTGGACTTGATAATCTCAGAGGCCTTTTGTAACCTTAATCATAGAATCACAGAATGTTTTTTAAAGTCATAATTAATTACATAATTCATAACTGAGGTAGGTATTGTTTGCTTTGCAGAGTTGAACAGCAATGTTCAGATCTTTCTTGAACTGCTGTGCTTTTGTTGTTTGGGTTTGGTTTTTTTTTCTACTCAGATATAAATTTTAAGACTTCTATTTGTCAAATTTTGTCTTTGTTACTATTCCAGTCAAGCTGTTTATTTTTGCCAAATGGCTGATACCTGGTTGATTTATTACATGTGCTGCCAGCTCAACTACTTATTCTATTAACTAGTCATGTCTTAGATTTATTTGACAGTGTTGATGAAAGTGGGAAAATGGATGTGATTCCATCTGGTCAAGCCAATTTCTACAGCAGGGTGAGCTGAATTGTGGCTTACAGGAGTGATTTTGTCCCCTTCATATGAAAATGTCATCCTATCATGCAGCTGAGCTTTAAGAATTTTAGAGATCTTAGTGCAATCACTTATCAAAAAACATCTGGATATGGCACTTGAGGACATGGTTGAATGGTGAACATGGTGGTGGTGGTTGATGGTTGTACTTGATGATCTGAAAGGTCTTTTCCAACCTTAGCAATTCTAGGATTCTGTGATTCAGTGCTGGTGTATGTATATAGCTATATCATCTATATTTGTGTCTATATCTATTGTATCTATATCTATATTTTCTGTTTCTATATCTATGTCTACCTATATCATCTGTATCTCTGTGTGTTTGGGCATTAAGTAAAGACAGGACTTGGAGTTATTTGATTAAAGAGAGAGATTCATAATGTACTAGCACATGTACCCAGTTGTGGGCATAACATGAAAAAAAGGTAGTGGTACTTGGTCAAAACAAGGAATTCAGTCTTTGAGCCCCACCAGCAGTAATGAGGAGGAAGGTCCAGCACCTTCTGCTAGATGTGAACCCTGGACTGGCTTCTGGAGCTGCACTCTGGAAGGATTTATGTGCCAAGATGTTTGTGCTGAATGGAAAGCTCTCCTAGCAGTTGCCTGGGCTGTCTTAGAGCATGTCAGTAAACCTCTCCTTATGGAGAAAACAGCAGCTGAACATGCAGTAGAAAATGCTAATTAGGCACTGCATCATCGTGGTTTGAGCTATAGAGAGACATCGATACAATTTGCCAACCCAAGTGAGTTACATTATTAGGCTCCACAGTTCAATCAGGACAATAGGCATCTCTTTTATTAGGGAACCTGGCTGGATTGATGGAACAGGCAGTTCAATCAAGGGATTATGAATCTCAGTCCCTGAGGTATATGGAAAAGCAGCTCCTGCTTTAATATATGCAATCTGATTGTGAAAGTATAGAAACATTTATTGAACTAGTAAAGTATGTACTTGAGAATGGAATGACTTCTGTCTTAAATGGTATCTCGTAACATGAGGATCAATAAAATCCTTATGCCGAGTGAATCCTAAAGATGATTGTGTAGCTGAGCTGTTTTCTAGCTGGTTTATGTTCTCAACTTGATGCAAACAACTATATAGGGAAAACACCAAAGATACTAATTTGACTAAATTTGTTTTCATCTCAGCATGATAAATGAAACCCTTTTGAAGGTGTTATGTAATTGAACACATTTAAAGGGCAAGGAGGTCTTATCTACTATCTTAGAATAGTGTGAGTTTGGAAATGAGGTTAAGATCTGACTTAATTTATATTAATCTTCAATTTATATTTTTTATATCTAATTTTCAATGTATATTCATTTTGTATCTATATTTAATTTTCATTTTGTATATATTTTTATCTTGTATATTTCTTTTGTACATGGTATTGACTTTGGATTTAATTTTGTCAAGAAGCAAGGCAGATATCAGACTTTTTTTGTTTTATACCTGTGTTAGCAGGTAGGAGGCAGAATTCTCTTTTGGGACTTGCAACTCACAGTTTGAAGATGTGGATCTTAGTTCTGCTGGTTAGACACATTTTGGGAAGTTCCTTCTCTATGATTTCTTCTTCCACTTCTATATTCATGATATTTTAAACTTTCTGGCCTTGATGCAGGACTGGTTTTTTGCAAGTGTGAGACACATCCAGAAGGAATTGTAGTATGAATAATTATTTACCAGTTAAATATGGGTTGTTATAAACAGTTGTTCAATAACTGAGTGTTCATTGCACTATCTAAAGCTTCCTTCTTCATCAGTAGTGCTTGGAATGGTTTCTCCATGACATTTTACACTGCTCTCACTGAGCAGAAGGATTTTGAAGTTATTAAAGCCTCCCTATACAATTTCTGCACAGTTTTGCACTATTAATCCATGCTACAAAATTGGTGAAGTATTCAGTTTATTTTTGCAGCAGTGGAATACAAATAATTGTCACTTGTGAAGAGGATTTCCTCTCACTCTACAGAGTGTTTGTACATAGCAAAAGTTCTTCTAAACTTCTTATACACTTATAATTGTAGTGGAAAAAATACAGAATTAATCATCTAGAAAGGATTTATGTCTAAAGAAATTAAATAATAACTACAATTCTTCATATTTTGTCTTGTTTCTGGACAGGAGCTGAAAACTGCAACTTTTCAATGTGCATGTAAAAACGCCCAGTGCTAATTTTATCGTGTGTGGGATGTACTGAGAAATCAACAAGGATTTGGGCTGTACTGTCTTTCTCATTAATGTATTTTGGCTTCTGGGATGATTTACCCAGAGGATGTATCAAGATAAGTGTTGCAATATATTTCCATTGACAAGAAAACACTGTCAAGAAAATTACTTCTATACATAAGTATGTGTATATATATATGCACTTAAAAATACATATGCATGCAAATAGTAAAATGTATCAACTAGCTTGAATTAGTGACATATGTAAGGATTTTACATGTATATGTAGAAGGAATGTGTCTGTGTAAATATATATCACTTCCAGAGTGCTTTAAAAGCACCATTTTACCTTCATTCTTACCTCAGTTCCCAGTGTGCCTCTTCCATCTCAATGCCTTAGAATCATGAAATCATGAAATGGTTTGGGTTGGAAGGGACCTTAAAGATATCTAGTTCCTCTCTCTGCCATGGGCAGGGACACCTACTAGACCAGGTTACTCCAAGCCCCATCCAACCTGGCCTTGAACACTTCCAGGGATGGGGAGTCCACAACCTCACTGGAGGGGTTCAAGGCCAGGCAGGATGGTTTTGTATTTAGGTCTTCTGTACTTCCCTTTTTTTCACTCATTTCCTTTGTAGTTCTGTATCTAATCCAACCTTTAAGGTTCAGTTTCCATTCCTGAGGACTTTTTCTGCTTCAGTTGATTTGTATCCTCACGGAGTGCTCTGCCACAGTCTGCTCCTGGATTTTCCCACCTTGCTTTCCTTTCTCTCTTCTCTTCTTCCTCTTCTCCATTTTGTCATCCTACCTTTGAGCTGAGCAGCAAATATCCTTATGATATTTACAGGAGAAGTAGTATTTGGATAGTTCTTTGTTTGGTATTTCCATTGGAAATACCACAAGCAGTCATGTTTCCATGATATTTCCATTGACATTAACTTCAGAATTACTTCCTTTAATCGGGCTTAGGGGGGGAGGAAGCTTCATATTCCTTGTCAGCTTTGTGTGCTTGCTTTCTCTCTTCTAAAATCATTTGGTAAATGAACCAGGAGGAAAAGATCACAATCAGTTGGCTTGTCTTTATTCAGATTGAAAACTAAAGCAAATGTAACTTTAGCAGCAGTGGAGAATATATTGAGGTGATTTAAATATTTATAGATATAAAAGCTTAAGCTGCTGAAAGAATACAAGACAGAGAAGACATATAATAATAATGCTTGAAAGCTAACAAATTGGTTAATAGGAAATTTTAATTTTTGTCCAGTTTTGAAAGACCTTATTTTAAGGCCTTTCTTGTGTGGGTTAATTATTCAGAGCTTTCTGCAAACTTAGATTATTTCTTTTGAAGAAAGCAAAAGTCATTCATTAAAATATAAGTTTTTATTCACAGACTTGTATTGTACTCAGTGGCCTTTTTATTCCCTGAAATTTAGTGAGAAGTCATACGGAAGTGAAGTTGTTAGGTGAGCAGAAATGAATAGAGGTGCAGTAGAAATTACCATAACAGTATGAACCATCCTGGTGTGGATTCATTTACAAGGAAGATGCTGCCCTGGTTATCCAGCTGTGTGCTGATCACTGTAGTTCTCCAAACATCTGTCTCCTTGAACATCCAGCATCTGAATTTTGCGTTCTCATAATCTACATTTACTGGATTGGGATGGATAACTTGGGATTTGTAGACTTCTCTACCTGTGGTCCTTAAATGTATTTCTGAGCCAAAATCCATGCTCTAAGCACAGATTGCACGTATCAGAGGCCCTTATAGTCAGGTCATTCCATGAGAGCAGGTAATGGTAAGAATATGGATGAGAAATAGCTGGGAAGGTGGTACAGGTGGTAGTACTTGACCTTATTGATGCTAATCAACATATATGTTAAAGAATTGAGCCAATGTAAGGCATGTCATGGTGTTCTGAAGGGGAATTCTGCTTAAAAAATGCCAAAAACCCACCTGAAATTAAATATTGAATTAAACAACAGAAAGTTCTATTACATTAGGACAAAATACTAGTTTTAATCCTGCAGAAAAATTAAATGGATTGTATTGAACGAGAAATGAGAGTAATTAACTTCTGCATTTCAAACCTGCAGCTGCAGTGTGCAGTGCCTGGAAGAATGGGTTTGTGGAGTTAGGATGGAGACCTGGGTTCTGTTCCTGGCATTTCCACAAAAATGACTGAATTTCTCTAAGTCACTCATTTAATCTCTGTAGTGAAGTAAAATATCTTCTCTGCTTCGCCAGAATATGAAATGAATATGAAATGAATGATTGGGGGTGCCAGGAGTAATGTTGGCTGTACAAATGTTTAGCTAAATCAATGCTTTAGGATGCACATTTGCATAAAACTATACTAGAAAATTAGTTAGAGGCAGCCATGCAGCCTGGCTGAGGCCCTGGGTAATATTTTACCTTAATTTGCACCTGACAGGAGTTATAGGTCCAAATGGATTGGAAGTTGGGTGAAATATTGCCCAGTTTAAAAGGAAAATGCATCTTCTTGGAGCAGGTACTCAGTCACATACCAGTGAATGAGAATACTGAACCACAGAGGCTGTTTGAAGTCCCTCACATTCTACCCGTTGACTTTGACAGGATTTTGGATGGTTTGTTTAGAAATATTAGTGTCTTGTGATGACTGGAATCCAGCTAACAACATAACCCTGTTTTTACCCCAAACTCCCTGAGATGTGAATTCAGTATGACATAGAAAAATAGAGTAGAAAGGAAAATTAAAATATCTTGCAATATTGAAAATCTGGGGCCTTTAGCAGAACAGGAGTTCAATTTTTTTCTTTGACTTTTACCCAGTATTTTTAAAGCTTCTTAAAATTCTCAGAAGTCAAACAGTTTTTGGGAATACCTAGCCATTGCATGGAATGTTTGAAGGAGAGTAGGTTTAGATTGAATATTGGAAAGAAATTCTTCCCTGTGACGGTGGTGAGGCACTGGCACAGGTTGCCCGGAGAAGCAGTGGCTGCTCCATCACTGGAAGTGTTCCAGGCCAGGTTGGATGGAGCTTGGAGCAACCTGGGCTAGTGGAAGGTGTCCCTGCCCACGGCAGAGGCATTGGAACAAGTTGAGCTTTAAGGTCCCTTTCAATCCAAACTGTTCTGGGATTCTCTAAGGAGCAGGAGCATTGTTTATGCAGGACATAGGAAATGTCATTAGATAGTGAGAAGCTAAGGATCTTTTTGAAGCCTGGATACTAAGGAGTGGTGAAATCTTTGCCTGAAGATCCTTCTGATTCTGGGATGCTTCAGCCTCTTTAGCAAACCTACTCTGCATATTTTTATGCAAAATGTGGTATCTTTACATTAACATTCTGCAATGTTCTTATATGTCTTTAAATCAATTTTTTTAATGAGAAGATGATTATGTTCTATACTTTTCATCTGACAGACCTGACTGAAATTGGCTAACAGTTCCAAAAGTTTCTGCGGAGCCTGCATGCAACCCACAGACCCTCTTTGCTGAGAAAAGTCAGCCATATTATTAGCTCAGAGTATTTTATGTTTGGTTTTTGCTGCTCATTAATTCAACCACCCTTAATGGTGAAATAAGCCCCAATATTTGCTCCCTGCAATGTGTTGCAGTGACTTAGCTGCTTCTTCTCTGTTGTCTCTTTTTCACGCTTGTATTTTTGATGCTGAATGCTGAGATACCAAAAATTCTTTGAACCAATTTTCAGGTGATCTATCCTGAGCACTTTATTGAAAGCATAATATGATTCAGATCAGCACAAGCCTGTGAAAGTCCTGGGTTGCAGGGATCATGTTTATTCCTTAGAAACACAAATGTCAGCAGCAGAAGGACTATTTTTAACACTCCACCTCTCTTGATGAAGTTGTGACAGCTGTGCCAGGCTCATGAAACCTGTAAACTCACAGGACAGCTTAATTAAAGATGAAGATTTGTGTTTGAGAGGAAGAAACAGTAGTGACAGATCCAGCTGAAGATGAGGTGTGGATGAGCTGAATGTAATGCTTAGACAAGATACTCTGAATTTACTCCTTTATCTTAACCCTTATAGACTTTGGTTGACCACATCCCCACCTTGTAGTTCCAGAGCATGTCTGCACAAAAGAGTGAGATTTTCATATAGTGACTCTCTCCTGTTTGATTTCTGTTTGAAACATCTGCAGACAGTGTTGCTGTAGTCGAATCCTTCCCCTGGGATTACTTCCAGTAAAGCTGAAGAGATCAAGGTCATCTAAAGAGCTTATGCTCTCTCTTTTCCTCAGTTGGAAGGTACTTTGTAAACTACTATCATAAATTTTAAACTCCTGACTGGAAGGATGCCCAGCCAAAATCTTTGAGTGATCAGATTAGTTTACATTAGAATTCCTTTTCACCTAAAAGAAAGTGCTGGAAGCTATCACTGAGGCATTTGTTTAATCAAAAGAGTTTCAATTAAAATAATTTTGTTGTCAGAAAATGAACAGATGACAAAAATGAAATCATGTAATTTAAGAAGGAGAAGAAAAATAATAATCTAGCACTGCACTCTAACAGGATTTCCTTATCAACCCCTTTGCAGATGCAGTTACTGTCATTTAGGCCATGCCAGTGACTGGTCTCATGCCAACTTAATACAAGTTGGTTCCACTTGTCACCCTTTCAATTTCCTAGCTGGACTCAGTTTTAAAGGGCATATTAGCATTATCAAAGTAATCTTTAAGATGTGTCTTGGTTTTCTGTTAAATCTTTTTTGTTTCCAAAGCATATTAGTGGAAAAAACCTGAAGTGCTGGAAAGAGAAAAGAAATATTATCATCTATGGTTGGGATCAGATGTTATGCTCTTAAATTAAACACATTCTCATCTCCTTTCATAAAAAGAATATGAAATATCTTCTCCAGCCCAAGGCAGTAGAAATCACTTGCATAAAGAGTGCTGGAGAATCCCTTTCACAGTCAGAAATTCAAGTAATATATTAAAACAATTATATGAAAGGTGTCATTGCCTATTAACTTTAGAAAAGGCTATTTTTTAATTCAGAATTGCAAATATTCCAAAATTCAATATTCAAAATTATTCAAACACTCTAGTAGAAAATGCTGAGAATAATTGGAAAACAATGGCCTAAAATACTCTTAGGAAAAGAAAGTAAGGTTATATAAATACCCAAGTAGCAAAAGATCTTCTCTACTCTTCCATCTATTCTCTCTCTTATAAATTCTATCTAAAAATCAGGTTGTTAGGTTTTTTGTCCAGCCTTTTGGAGGTTGCAGTGTTGGAGAGTCTTTGTTGGTGGTGAGGTTCTGTTCTGATAATATATTTGCTCTTCTTTCTTTAGTTCTTCCTGAGATAATTAATAGAAATATTTTGGTTGCCCAGAGACATTATTAGTGGTTGTATTCAAAAATATCAAGGCTTGCAGTGTAAGAGAGAAACTGAAAATAGTGTCAGGCACAGGAAGTGGCATTTGAAAAGAAATGATGAAGAGAGTCAACTCCACACAGGAACCATCAAGCAAATTGCTTCTACCAGAGCAGTTCAGTGACAAGATGTTCTGTGAATGCGAGAAAAGAACGTTTTCTCCATTTGTTCTTTCAGATGAGGTGAATGAGGTGATGGTGAAGCTAAAGGCTGCTGGGGGAGTGGGTGTAAGGAGGTCTGAGGAGGTGAAGGTTACACTGGGGTGAGAAATGCAACCTTTAATTGCAGTTAAGTAGTCACATAAAAGTCAGCAGTCTCCTAAAAGGTGGAAGGGAGGAAAAGCACTTTGCTTCATTAAACAAATGCCAATAAAAAGTAAACTTGCTGTAGTCTGTGCTCCATGGAGTGCAGGTAACATCACAGTGCAGGGCAGTTTTTTCTCCCCTGCCCCAGACCATGTGTGCACTGCACTCAGTCCCCAGTATTTCTTGCTCTTGTAACAGTTAAACTCCACAGAAATGACTGAAAAACTGAATTTAATTTCTATAATTATTTTATATTCTAGTCCATTCTGTATTGGAGTTAATATTATAAATACAACTCCTAAATCTTTCCTCTCTTTTTTGTCATTTTGCCTCTTTTCCTTTTTTTATTCTTGTTCCTATCCATTATAAAATATCCTCTTTTCCTAATGATTTTATAGTAGGCTGCTAGTCTAGCTGATTGTACATCTACAGAAACACTTTCACCTGCCCAGTGCAGAAGTAGTTGGAAAGGGAAGGGGATGGTGACCTCTTCAGCTGCTGCAGGTGGTGTTGCTGCTGAATTTCCAGCCACAAACTCACCCTCTCATCCCTTTCCTTTAGTCTTTCAGGGAATGACTCCTCTTCTCTGGGCATCAATCTCTGATTCTTTCTCAAAGCAGAACTTTTCTTGGCAAGAAACAAATTATTGCTTTCTTTATTTTAACCTTTCCTGTCACTTCCCAGCTCATTTAATGGTGTGAAATTTTATTTCATCTGTCTCTCCATGTATAAAATTATCTAGCTAAAGGCTGCTATTTTTTCCTTCTCTGTTATATCATTATATTTCCCCATTAAGTGCTTTGAAGTCAGTAGAAGTTTGCCAGTAAAATATCAAGGGAAGTGAATACTGGTGATATTTAGTTTTACTTTTGCTTGACTAAATCTGAAGGGATTAAGTTCCTAGAAATTTGATAGGAAATCCACTGGTTATCTTTACAATATTGATTTGGAGCTGATAAAAATTATTCAACTTCAATTGCTATTACTTTTTAAAACTTATATATATACATATATTTCAGTTTTCCTCTCCAAACAGTACAAGAAATGTGAAATTAAGCTGCCACAAGTCAAATAAAGATTAACAGAATTGTAGAGATGTTTGCTGAAAAAAATAACACAGTATTAAATTTACAGGTGAAAATTCTGTTCCTATTAAAGGTGATGCTTCAGCTTAATTTGTTTTAATGTATGGAGCATACTGGATGGCATTGCTTTACTGGGCTTATATTTCCTGAGCAATATTACCTCTTAGTGCCCCTCTGGATGGTTTTGCATTATCATACATAACTTTTTCACCCAATGCTGGAAAAATAAGTTTCAAAGCACTAGTCATATTAGTCTGAAGGCACTCTGGTGTTTTTTAGAGCAACTGTCTTAATCTGCTACTGAGAGAAAAATCAGTGTACTTGTTATCATATTTGAGCAATACATTATGAGATGAGCCAGGAGTTTCCACAGACTCAATTTCATATTGCCTTGATTGCATTTGAATACTACTTGTTCTCCTGAGAGCCTAGTTGGATTAGTTTTGTGATAATTCTCATCTCTTATACCTATGAAAGGTGAAATTCACTGGTGCTGGGCAGGTTGATACACCCAGTATTTGCCATTAGAGAGGTCCTGTTTATTAAGTTGCACACAAACCACTGTGCTGGGAGTGAGCCTCTTTCCACCAGCTCAGCTCTGCAGTGCATTATCATAAATTTCATAGAATATCTTGCCAAAGGAACCATCAGTCCTGCATATCAGGCAGGAGAACCTAATTTTATCTGCAGCTTTCATGTCACTGATCCCTATCGTGTTGGTCAGCACATAAGCTTTCCTTTATGTTCCTCAGCCATATGTGATCTCTCTTGGTTTCTCTTTAGGCTTCAGAAGGATTTATTCTAGACATGGGATAATGTGAGATGAGAGTGAACTGAGATTTATTATAGATTACAGAGCAAGAGAGCATTTGAGGGATGTGTGGGTGGGCAAAGGAGACACTTCTGTGCTGGTTCTGAACATTACTACCACACTGCTTAGCGTACGAGATGTGTGGCAGCATTGCCTGTAGCAGATCACGATATAGACTGAGCAGTTGGCTCCATAAAAAGTGACTTCTTGAGAAATGTTAGAGGTTGTTGCCTCTGGGCAGAATTTTGAAGCCCGTTGCAGTGATTTTGTGCTGAGGGTCAAGGTGGAATGGCTCCATCTCTCTCTAGCTGTGCATTTTTATGTGCACACTGGATGAGTGACTTTCTTTTTAGTGTTGTTTTAATGTTTATGCTTCCATTTGCTTTCTTGTGGCATAGATAGCAGCAGATGAAAAGTCACTGAGTGGATGGAAGGGAAAACTGTCTGCCTGAAGCTGGCTGGGCTCATCAGGATAGAGTGAAAGTCGATTTTCTGCCCCACTGTTGAGAGCTGTTTGAATATGAGGATGCTAAGTTTGACTCAGAATGGACCATGATCCACAGACAGGACAAGAATTTGTTCCACATCTCTGCATAGTGCCAGTCCCTTTCTCTGTCTTGATCCTTGTTGTAGACTAGTGTCAAAACATTCCACACTGTGTAGTTCCCAGGTACACAATCTATGTAACACTGAGAACTTTGAGATCAAAGGAAAGGATGTTCAGGTAACATCAGAGCTTTCATAACTGGTGCTGGTTATCTAGCAGTCAAGAATGACCTAGACTGGATGATAATGAAGTGGAGCTCTGTCAGTTCAGAGTAGTAGAATACAAAGATTTAAATTTGACAAGTATCCTGTTCCAATGTACAAAATAAATTTGCATTAAATGTCAAGTGGAGTCATCAGAGACTGATTTTTGGAGATGAGAGAGGAGAAGGTCTTTGAGGAACTATAGGAATAATTACTGGAATGGTTAGATGGTACCAAATCCAGGACAGGAGGTGCTGAATCTGAGTTACCTGAATATGTGTAGGATTATGAAGGTGTTTGTCTCTTTTGTAGCTGAAGGGTGTAGAGCTCTCTCAGATCTTCACATGAATGCTGCTACATAAGCAGAGAGTTTTAGGCTTTTCTTTATTGATCCAGCATTTTTCTTGAGTGAAAGGATTGACTGAAGCAACTCTACTTTGGTCTTCATGCCTTTATTTTTTAACTACTTTACTTTGAGGTTTTTTTGTGAGGTTTGTTTATTTGTTAGTTTTTACTGGATTAGAAAAATAGAATATGAATAGATTAGCAACAATGATGGAATAACGAACAATTAATAGTAATTTGCTTTGCTACACAAGGTGAAATGACCTCAGCTTGAGATGGGTTTTATTTCAGAACAATCTCTGTTGAGTACACAAGTGTTGCTTTTTGGTGGGCTTGAAATTCTGCTAGGAGTAAGATAGTTTAGGTCTACTTATCCTCCCACCAGACAGCTGACAGCAGCTTCAGCAGATGCTGAAGAATATTTTCCAAATATCTTCATCTGGAAAGAGAATGATTTCTCCCTTTCTTTCTTCCCCCAGTCCCTAAAGGAATTTTGGAAGTCCTAGGAAAACACCACAGAATGCCTAGAGTATTCTGCAGTCTAAAGTGTAGTTGGAGACACATAGAAGAGCATCTGTTAGCTGGGAGAAAAAAATTTAAAGAGATTAGCACTTGTATTCTCTTGGCCAAACTTCATAACTGGAATTCTCCTCTGTGGTCCAACCTTGTTAAAGTGTTAAGATGTGGTTGTCAGTCTGGATTCTCCCATTCTTTTTTGCCTCATTTGTCAGATATTTAACTCTCCAGTTCCAAAAGTCAAAAATCCAGCAGTGAGGCAGAGCCTGACCATGCTGATCTCAGAGTATTTTCATGGCTCTGCTGGGCTTGTGCTGTTGGAGCTGTTTGAATAACAACATCACGATGGCTGAGTCAGTGCCCCGATTTCTGCCTTTCTCCACTCCAAACCTAATGAATGATATTGAGCTCACAGAGGGCAGATCTCAGGGCCCAAAGGCCCCAAGTTCATTAGCCCAGGGAACTGGGACTGTTGCAGTTCAAAATGCTATTTCTATCTTGCCACCAGTAATTCGAAGCAGTGGATTTTTTCCTGGCCAGGAGCAAACTGCTTTGGGTGTTGAATAACAAGTTCTTATCTCCAAATTCACAGATGGGATTGTGGCTGTCCCACTTCTGATGGTTAGCATTGAATAGGAAGTTTTGCAAATGATTCTTGGCAGGAGCACTCATCACATTTCTATTGAGATTCATCTCCACAGCTGAGTTTTCCTTTGAGTTTTTCTCTGTACCATGCAATTAAATGGATGACCATCCCATACAGAAGGAAATACTTCTATTAAAGTTGAAAAGAATTGAGAGTGAAGCCAGGCACATACAGCACTAGGTTTTAAGCCAGCTTTGCTTCAGTTTTCAGAAGAGCTGAAACAAAAATGCCTATGTTAGGTATTCCTGGTCTCTCAGATACCACACACAATATTTCCCTCAAACGTGCTCATAAATGTTTTGGGTTCTTATATCAGCCTTGTAGACTGGAAAAATGCTCTAAAAGGTAAAAAAAGTTCTCAGTTTCTAACATTGGGTAATGAGAGCATGTCTATTGCCTTGCTGACAGCAGTAAATATTTCCTGTCATGTTCTTTACTGCCATTTTAACAACAGCACTCCCAAAGCTGAGTAGGCTCTGCAGTTTGTTGTACAAGTAATTATTCAGAGAGCTACTCTGTGGACTGGAGAACCTGTTATAGTTGACAAACTTATCATAACATGTCTGTGAATCTGTGTTTTCTCAAACTTTTAAAAATATGAATATTTGGAAATGAATCAACAAGCCTGAATATCATTAATCTCTGCTTCCACCCTAAATTTTTTGGCTAAGCAGAAATATGGAAAATGAGACATTTGACTGAGGAGAATGTGTTCAAAATCCTGGAGGACTCACAGAGGACTCTCCTGGGTTTTGGGGAGGATATGGAGCTTAGCAGGCTCCAAATTTGTGATTGTTGTCATTCAAATACTTAATCCATGCTCAGCAGAAATCTGAACTCAGCTGTTATTTGCCAATAGGTGGCACGAGTGTATTACTGAGCTTTGCAGGTATAAACTGCAAATAATTGCTTATATTTTGCTTTGTGAGGATGCAACAGAAGGCTCAGTGTCTCGTGTGAGCAGTCAACGATTCCCACGTAGTAACGACTGGCTGCAATCTGCAGTCTGAGGGATGTTGCTGGTGAATGAAGCATTTCTGTTACAGGATGGAGAAAACCCAGAAAAACTAATGCACAGTCGTTATATGAGGCAGGAACGAAGTTAATGTGGGGCTGTGTTAAAAAGGAATGGCCTGAAATCAATCACAACCACCACAAACCAGTGTGACACATGCATGAGGCTTTGTCTTATCAATTAATAACTTTCATTTATGGCTGCTCTCAAACAAAAGAATAAGCAACAAACCCAACCAAAACCTCAAGTTTTAATAGAGGCCTAGCCCTGCTCACTGCTACTGAAAAAGTAATCAAGTTTATTTTAAATTACGTAACAGTTGGAGGATGAATTCCTCCTGAGCGTAGGTATGAGGAGTTATTAAGAGAAGCTGCATGATAGAAGATTGGTAGTTTAGGGGGGAGAACAGTGGAAGTGTTGTGGAGATTTATAGGGAACTGCAGCTGTAGGAATTCTCCCTCAGTGAACTGCAGGCTTTAATCCAATCTGATGCATCTTCCATCACCAACCTCATCTGGTGGCCCTGAGCAAACCCACCAGAAAGACTGAGCAGTCAAAGCACTTCACTGTCCCCTTCTTCCCTGAGCATCAGTGCAGCACTGACCTGAAGCCACTTATTTCCTTTGGGCACACAGATTTCTAGCTTTGTAGAATTAAGGAACACTCATTTATAGCTAACATAAGCAGAGTGAAATATTTGTCTGTTCTCTAGGTAGGTTTTTTTTCCAGAACTTTCTCAACTGCTTGCTGGCTGTGATCTATCCAGAGTGGATAACTTTCTAAATATGATTTATGGCTTGAAGAGCAGTTACCAGACTGCAAAAATCCTCATTTGAAATTCTTCACCCTGTATTATATGTGTGGTCAATTAGATGATGATAACTCTCCATCTGCCTTTGAAGCCTGTGAATTGATTTGTGGGGTAAGAATGTGAGCAAAGTGTTTGGGACGTGCCTGTAAAATGATTGTAATCCTTGCCTGGATGTTCCAGTTCTTCACAGACCAGGTAATCATCCTGGATTTGATGATTTGCAGTGTGTGAGTGAGATGGGGGAAATTCTGGGAGTTAGAATAGATGTGAGTGTATCTTACCATGCTTTTGTCATATATATGAACTGACAACCTTCAGAATGGCATCGACCACTCTTCC
>NW_008668247.1:0-4476 GCF_000695815.1 Acanthisitta chloris
CGCCGGGGGGAAAACAGGGACGGGGCGGGCGGGGAGAGGGACAGACGGGGCCAAGACCCTCGCCCGGAGCGGTCGGTGGGATTCCGGGGTTGTATCGTGCCCGTGTCGCCTGCATGCACGACGTGACCGGCAGAGCCATCAGGAGGTGTTCCAGCTGAACAGTGACCGATTAGTATTTTACCAAGGGACAGCTCCTGGGCACTTTTCCACAGGACTGGGAGATCAAGGACCTGTCGGCAGGAGGGACTTGTGCCTCCTGAGCTTCATTTCTGTAACAGACCTGTCATTCACATGTGGGAACCCAAACGCTGAAAAGAAGGTGATAACCAGAAGACATGCGCTGACATTTCCAGACACTTTGGAAGTGAGTCAGCTGCTCTTTGGGGCACGCACAGTTTCAGCTGTCTGGTACTGATAGAATGCACTTTCCAAAAGCAACATCTCCTCTGCTGATAAACTTTCACATCCTCTTGACCTATTAACCCCCCTTGTCCAGCTGCTGAGTTGGATTTTCTCTTTCGGCATTTTGGCATTGGGAATTAAATTTCTTCCTATCTAGATCTGATATGTATAAGCAATACTTCTAAGAAATAATATATTTTAAAATGTTTTATTTAATTTCCTGAATGAACACACCAAGTATACCAATAGTTTCAGATGAATGGACGTCAAGAATAACAATGGAATATCCTTCCATAGGAAGTGAATTAATGCAAATGGAGTATTTTTATCATTTGTGCACTGCAATGGTATTTTTTTACATGTACTGGGGATTTTTTTTAATACGATAACTAAGATTTGTATGTTAATAGTTAAAATCAATAAATGCAAATAGAATCAGAATCATCAAGGTTAGGGGAGACCTCTAAGATCATCAAGTCCAACCAACAATTAACCTGCCACTCCACTGTAACCCTTAAACCATATCTCAGCACCAGATCCAGACAACTCTTAAACACTTCCAGGGATGGGATGGTGACCACCTCCCTGGGCAACTTATTCCAGGACCACCCAGTGAACAAATTTTTCCTAGTGTCTAATCTGAATTTCTCATCTTATGGTCATTCCATCTAGTCCTGCAGGAGTGGCAGAAAAGATTATCTCCCACCTCTCTACAACCCCCTGTCAGGTAGTTATAGAGAGTCATGAGGTCACCCCTGAGCCTCTTCTCAAGGCTAAACAAACCCAACTCCCTCTTATTCCAGGACCACCCAGTGAACAAATTTTTCCTAGTGTCTAATCTGAATTTCTCATCTTATGGTCATTCCATCTAGTCCTGCAGGAGTGGCAGAAAAGATTATCTCCCACCTCTCTACAACCCCCTGTCAGGTAGTTATAGAGAGTCATGAGGTCACCCCTGAGCCTCTTCTCAAGGCTAAACAAACCCAACTCCCTCAGCTGTTCCCCAAGGGACATGTTTTCTAGACCTTTCATGAGTCTTGCTGCCCTTCGCTGGACTCGCTCCAGTGCCTTTCTAAAGTGAGGGGCCCAAAACTGAACACAGCACTCAGGGTGTGACCTCACCAATGCTGAGTACAGGGGAATGATCATTTCCCTAGTCCTGCTGAGCACATTGCTCTTGATACAGGTCAAGATGCCATTGGCCTTCTTGGTCACCTGTGCACACTGTTGGCTCATATTGAGCTGCTGTCCACCAGCACCCCCAAGTCCCTTTCTGGCAAACAACTCTCAAGCCACTCCTCCCCCAGTCTGTAGCTGCATGGGGTTGTTGTGTCCCAAGTGCAGGACCCAGCACTTTGCCTTATTGAATGTCATGCAGTTGTCCTCAGCCCATTGATCAAGTCGGTCCAGGTCTCTCTGTAGAGCTTTCCTACCCTTAGGCAGATCAACACTGCCACCTGACTTAGTGTCATCTGCAAATTTACTGAGGGTGCACTCAATTCCCAATTCCAGATCATCAGTAAAGATGTTAAACAGGACCAGCCCCAATACTGGCCCTGGGGAACACCACCAGTGACCATCTGCCAATTGGATTCAGCTCCATTCACCACAACTCTCTGGGCTTTGATATCCAGCCAGTTTTATACCCATTGAAGAATCTACCCCTCCAAGCCATGAGCAGCCAGTTTTTCTAGAAGTATGCTGTGGGAGAAATGATAAGGATGAAATAAAACATTATTTAAAAGTTAAATCACTCGGAACAATTATTTTAAATTGTTTAAATAATTTGGTGTTAAGCTACAAATGGGTTTACATGAGTGAGACTTTGAAATCAATGGGTCTCTCAGGGGTTCAAGAACCTCACAGACTCTCCCTCACAGACCTAGTTGCTGCTGAGGGGACTATCTCCCCTTCCTCTCAGCTAACCAGCTGTGCTTAATTTCTTGGTGTGAAATAAGACTCAGAGCAGACAAGAGCAAACAGTTCATTGATTCCAAGGGCAGCAGGAGTTTGTTCTCATCTTTTACTCTTTCTTCTAATCATTCTAACCATGCTTCCCTTAAGATCATTTACATGTAAAATACAGCAACAAGCTGCGTTTAGAGTGTGTGCTTCTGTACATCACAGCAGTTAAATGGGTTGTTTTTAATCAGCTCTGTTGCTATGTACATTCATAGTCTGAGTACATAGTATGTGATGCAGAAGGCATTTCTGAAATGCATAAACATTTACTAACACTCTCCTGTCTGCTTGCTTCTTAGACAAGTGTTAAACACATTAAGACCATTGCACTCCAGCTCTGCAATTTTCTTTGATATCTAAGCTGAATACACTGAAACAGTGACAAATTTAAGTGCAAAACCTGACACTTTAATTCTTATTTATGCTTTTAATAGTATTGTCCATTTCTGGTGTAGGTATATGATGGTAATATTGCAGGTAACCAGGAATTTCTTAGACATTTTGAACTGGTTTTGGGTCTAAAGTATTTCAAGCAACTTTATTTTACTGGCACTTTTTTTTGTTTTCCTTTTGCTACCTCAGATTGCATTGCCAGGGCAGAGTAAAACAGGACATTCTGCATTTCAGCACTGTAAAACTTGAATATCATTTCCATGTGGATATCACACTATATTTGTCCTCTGTGTCTTCCTGACAGTTAGTTGCATCTGCTTTACATATGAATGTGGTAAATACATCATTCATATGCATATATGCATTTGAGTATATGTTTTGCACAGAGGAAGAATAATTTCAAAGTGTCAGCTCTGAACATTAAACAATATCTAGACTAGGCATCAAGGGTTGTTGTACAGTCATTGCTGCCAGTGACTTCCCTACATCTACCCTTGGGAAGCACTTTGCTGGTCAGTCTATCACTGCATCTATCACTGCATCTATCAGTGTGGTGAATCTAAATCAAACATTGTCTTAGTACAGTAATTCAAGAGGCTCATTCATTCCTTACTGCACAAAGAACATCTTTGCAGTGTATTTTTACCCCCCATTAAATCGGTCATAAAACTAATATGGCTCAGTATATCTGCACCCATAAAATGCAGAAGGGAAAAAAAAACCAGCAAACCACTTCCTCCAGGCTCTGCCTTCTCTGAGAGATTTCCAGTCAGTGTCATGAGAAGAACTCAGCCTAGTGTTTATTTATTTGGCTAATTTCAATTCAGAGCAGGTATTCAGAGAGCAGTACTAGGCTGACCTCTCATAATGAGGACTGGCTTCTTGTATTAGCAGTGTTCAGAGAGGACTGGTTCTATCTGAAATCTACTAGTTAAGTGGAACAACTATGAAAGCAGCATCCCTGGAGAGTGTGACACCCATGAAATCATTATCTGTCTCACCAGGTATGTTTCCCTTAGGAACTATTTTTTCCTCTAATTTGTCTAACCGATTTTTCCCATCATGTAATGCTCTGAAAGCAAAAAATTAAGTGGAACAGGAAAAGTAAATAAATCATTCAAAAGCAGAGGTATAAATAGAAAGGGACTGTTTTTTTCATGCAATTTAGGAGTCTTACAAAAGCCAGTTAATTTGTAGAGAGCAATCTTTTAAAAATATAGATCTTTAATACTAAAATTGGAAAAAAAATAGATGCAAACAATCTTATAGTCCCTTCCATATATATATATATACACAAACACACTTGCTATGAAAACATTCCTAAATAAAGTTGCTTTCTTTTAAAGAAGCAGGTTTATTATTTCATGGCAGAATCCTGCTCTATTCAGGAAACATCCCTCTATGAAGGCAGTACAAATAAATTCACTGAGGACAGTAACTCTCTACATTTGTCAGATATCACATTATGGCTTAAGGCACTGTTCATGTCACAGGAATGGACTAGCCACAAAGAATTGCAAATGCAGATCTAAGCATTCCTCTTCTCCACATAACTGAGGGGTCCTCAGTGAAAGAATGATGATCCATTGAGAAAACATATAGTTTTAAAAAATCAAAACCCTTTTAAAAATCACTAGCTGCTACTTGCAGAACATTGTAGTGCAGTGCTCTCTGAGTATCTAACTGGCTTCAACATCTGCTGAAATGTTAATAGCCATG
>NW_008668247.1:4492-5011 GCF_000695815.1 Acanthisitta chloris
TTCAATGTAATTACTCCTTACAAAGAAGCTCATGATCAGCAACAAAGTCTTACATGGTGCAGTGACAAGTTCTGAATAGGAACATTTTGATAATTCTTCTTAGTACTTCTAGACTGAAAAAGGAATCAAGAAATATTGTGACAGTAGGGTCTGTGTAGGTGGTAGTTAATCTTATAGAGGAGATGGTTTGTGTCTGAATCAAAGCCATTGAAAGTCCAATCCGTATTAGCTAACGAGTGACCTGATCCTTTTGTTGCAGACAGTGGAATAATTAACGAGGGGGGGAATTTTAAGACTGAATACTTTGTCCTTAGGCCAACCACTGATGCTGTCATCCTCTCTCCCACAGGCACAAAACATATTCAGGATGCTGTGATTCTCCTGGCTGAAGAGAAGGTTGGAGGGAAACTGTCAAAGGGGAATAATCAGCTGTTGCTGCACTCTATCCCAATACACAAATAAACCTTCTCTCCAAGAAGGTTTAGAGGATGTAAAGGTCAGACTCAAACTGTCAGTTCA
>NW_008668247.1:5034-11391 GCF_000695815.1 Acanthisitta chloris
ATAAGTGAATCTGATGTGAATGCACAGAACCATAGTAAATGAGGCTGGAAAAATCCTGAGAGGCCATTTAGTTCATCCCCTGTTATTTCAAGTACACCAAGACTTCAAAGAGAAATCCTCCATACCATACTTAGTACTAACAGCATACTTTGGGGAGCTGTTTTGTAGTGGCTAACAATAGATAATAACTTGGTTTAGGTGAGTTGCAAGTTGTCCGTAGTTAGACTATGATCACAGCAGTCAGAAATAAGTTGGATTGACAGTGTAAAAGTTTGCTCTGAAGAGAAAAATTCTACAGGAAAAAAAAATCCCCAAACAACTACAACAGAAAAGCCTGTATCTTTGGATCATAGAATCATAGAATCACAGAATGGCCTGGGTTGGATGGGACCTTAAAGATCATCTCATTCCAACCCCTCTGATTCCACAAAAATAGTCTCAGTTTAGTGACCTGCATGTCACCTATTACAGCTGTTGATAAACACATGGACAGTTTGAGGGTTTGTGGAAAAAAAAGAGTCAGGCAAAAATTTAGCTCACAGGCATCAAAAGCACTGCCTGGGTATCACCTGTCAGGACATTTATGAACTCCACATGAGCCAATTTTAAAAAAAAATCTGTTTCTTTTGCACAAGTCATAATTTGGTAGTGACTAAGGAGAAAAACACATGGAGGAAAACAATGCAGATTTAAATCAGCATTTCTTAAGGCAGCCTTGTGGCTTCTGTTTCCCAGTATGTTGAATGCTGACAGTTCCAAATACCAGAACATAAGATTTATTTGGATTATAAATAGATGTTGCCCTGTGCTTCAGTATCAGAAGCACTCTGTTGTGTAAACAGAAAACTATTGGCTTTTGTTTCTACTTTTAAAGGTTATGTGAAAGCTCCCACCTACTCTTTGCTGACAGCCTTTTTCACCTGTTGGAGTTGTGCCTCTCTTGTGTATCAACACCTCTACAGCCTGCCCAGAAGTTTCACTTGAAGCTGTTAAAATGTCTCCTCTCATATGCCCTTTCCTCCGATCTCTTGGATGCTCTCCAGCTGGCCTTGCTACTCTGTTAGTTTTTAGCCACCCCAGTTTAGTGAGCATGTCTTTGTTTTGGCATTGTCCTGGTTGTTGCATGTATTTTTATCTGGAGAAACATGTTTGCTGCTAGCTCCAGAGTCTTTTGTTTGTTTAAAGAAAAAAAAATTTTAAAATTTAAAAATTTAAAATTCATCTTCTTAGGATTTTTAAACAAATGGGATTTTTCAGCACAAATTATGCTCTGAAACACTACCCAGGTTCTTTCATCCTTTGCTATTACATTTTCTTGAGTGTAAATGTTCAGCTGGTAAATCTGACCTGTTGCTCCTTTACCCTCTGTGCAGTGCTCTTTGAAATGTGTTTAGGGATTTCCTGTTTAAGGCACATCACAACATGAGGCTTTACTACATCATGATCTTCTTCCCCATTTAAGAACAGCAGCAGCTGCAAGATGAGGCCCCATTATGCTAGGAGCAGCTGTTAGGACCTTATTTTCTAATAAAAACTGCATTATCTGCTTTTCTAACCTCCAGAGAAGCTGAGAAGGCAGACAGAGGACCCCTTGGCACATGCCTCACCATCACAGCTTTGCTGCTTGAGAACATTGGCTCTGCCAGTTGCTCTGCCCTGCATGGTCACCTCAGCTGGCATTTGGCTCTGGGTTATGATAAGTTTAGGTGCCTGCACATGAGCCCAGCATCTAAACTTCTGCAGTGGTGGCTGATGAAGACCTAGTTAATGGGCTCAGCAGTGCCTGAGCAGTTTGACCACCCACCATCCACAGGGCTTGGCTCAGTTGCTGTCACACTGGGCTCTAGAGCCATTTGAGTGCCCCACAGCATCTGAGATCTCTTGTGGAGCTGCCAGCTACAGCCCAGGACCCACACACCTTGACACATCTCAAACTGTTCTAGATCACTTAGGAGGCAGAGGTGAGTCCCCAGTGCTGTTCTGGTGTCATGTTAGGCCCCCATTGCTGTAACACAAGTGTATGAGCATCCTGCAGGACCTGTTGTATTTGCCAGCCCCAAGCAAGTGACTCAAATACAGCCTGAGATGGTGCTAGACACTCAAGCTGAGGAAAATGGATCAAGCACTTTTACTTTTCACCTCTGGTAATTTTGCCAGTCAAGTCTTCTGCTGGGGCTGACCTTTGTAGTCTGCTCATGGAAATACCTATTTACTGGGAACTAGAATGAAATCAGCAAATGGGCCTCATGCTGATCAAAAGGTGTTTAGATGGTAGTGGTTTCCAGTCCCTACCCATCTGCTTTTCTGCTTTTGGATCTCAGACCTGAACAGAGAGGTAAAGATTGTGACAGAGATTCCTGCCTAACTCTCTAAAATACATCATATGCAGCTTTTACTGCCCAGCTATATAGTTGATGTCTGAACCACTCCTAAGTTTTGTGACTTCCTTTCAGAAATTGCATTTACACCCCATAATTAATTAAGCTGGGGCAAACAAAAGTGGTGGTTCCTCTCTTTTCTCAGAAATCTGGTCATACATTTGAGCACTATTTCCAGAAATAATAAAATCCTTCTTACTGTTGTAAGTTTTTTTCCTATTTTATTATTTTTATAGAAGAAAATTTCTCACTATTGCTCTCCTAAAAAATCAGGCTATTTATTCAAATGTCAGAGGATGGATTCAGCAGTCCAAGTTTAGGCACTTCTTTCTGAAAGTCTCAGCCAAAGGGAGAAGGTGTGCTAACCTCCCTGTGCTCTGCACTCCAGCTCTGTGGCACAGTGGTCCCAGTGCAATGCTCCATACATAGCACATATTAGCACATCACACTATATTTAGCAAAATGTGCCCTACTGCTCCTAAGAGATGACTGAATAAACTTCGATAACACAGTTGGCCTGGCTCCTTTGGGACTTGTAACTTCCCACTGAGCAATAGAGATCACTAAAATGTTTTAATTATATAATTCCCTTTTGCATAGTGCACTGATAGATAAGATTGCATGTGTGTGTGTCAGCCTTTCCATTATAAACTCCAGGTCCCTGAGCATTAGTCATCCAGAGTAACTGCTCATGTTTAGATGAAACAATGTGGAACCATTTTTATATTATATAAATGTATATAACTCCATTATTATTAAGAACACATTAGTAGTTTAAAGGTCCTGATGGAATTACAAGCTCCTCCTTGGATGCCTGTAGGAACAAAAGTTACTCAGTTATTGGGAACAAACTGTCTCAACAGCTGAGACAAAGCCTAACGGCACTGAATCTCCCTCTCTCCCTTTTATTTCAAAATAATATCTATGAATCATGTTACAGTCACATTGATGAGGATGATACCAGGAGCTTTGCATAGAAACTCTCAAAGAAATCTTGATCTGTGAGTAGGAAAATTTTGGGCTGATCATGTACTTCAGGTCCTGCACAGCCTTGATTTCTTGGGTAAAAGGGAAAACTGGAAAATTAAAGACAACATTTTACAAGTACTTAATTTTTTTGGTGCTGTTTCAGATATTGTTGAAACTGGACTATGTCTCTTTTGGCCCCAAGAAGTCCTCTACAACATTTTTGACCCAATTAGCACATTTAAAATATCTCAATTAAATGCCTTACTGCTCAACGAAAACATTCCGCTGCTGCTCCTGGTGAAATTACAGGGAACTATATCTCTAGGTGAGCTTCACAGACAACCTCAAGAAGAGACTTATTCCTCAATATACCTCTAAGGGCAAAGCTACCATTTTATTAGACTGACATATCACAAGACACTCCTCTCTTACTTTATAAGTCTGCTAGCAGTCAAATGGGCTTTCCTCATAGAGGAAAGAGAGCACCTCAGCTCCAAAATACTTCATGACCTTGTTCATTTCATGCTTACTTTGTAACAATTCTATTTAGGAAACCTTGCTTTAGGTAATTTTAAACCTCCAAGCCTCCTGTGGTCTGTTCTATTGTGCCTCCTTCCATGTTCTAGGATATGTAAAGCTTAAATATTACTGGATCTTACCTGATCATCACTTTCCAATTTATTTCCATGCCCACCAGAGAGCATCTTGCCTTTTCTGCAGGCAGCAGAGACCCCCAACAAGGCAAGGCACACTTTCACAAATGAAATTACCAAGAAGGTTGACATAACAACGAAAGAATAAAATACCACGGAAGGAAAGGGAAGACGATTACATGCACCTCATAAACCAGACAGAAGAGAGGAAAGATCCTTACATTTCACTAAGTTCAGATTGGTAGATTGGGAACTTAAAGAAACACATTAGAAAAGGACAAATTCATCTCTCTTTGGCAGTTTTCTCTAGGCCACAGCAGGCAAAGGGAGTGAATAATTTGTGAATTGAGTGAACTGTATACAGATACCAACAAGGTATTCCAGTGAACTGTATACAGATTCCCTGAAGATCTAAAACCAGGACTGCCTGACTGAGGTCTCAGTGGGATAACCCCTTCTTTCAAGTACCTCCCCAGCCCATCAGTGAATTAGGCTTTTCACAACATTTATAAGCAGGAATCCCAACCAATTAGCACGTGGGTTTTTTTCTAGGATGCATCTTTTTAGAAAATAGGTAAAAGTGTGCTTTAGCTTTAGATGAGTTTTGGGGAAGTCTGTGATCAGTTAGTCTAACAGAAAACCTGTGAATAATAAGAGCAGCTCTTGAAAAACATAAAGGCAAGACCAAAACATCCATCAGACTGTATGTGCTTCCCACTGAGTTTGAAGATTTGAATACTTACATGCAGAAAAAGTACAGTCCAGCCAAGAGATTCTTCTCAGACTATATTTCTGGAAAAGCCATTATTTTTACAGCAGCATTGACTGACTACTATAAAAATAAGTGGAAAGGCTCAGGCAAGTTAGATTAGAGAAGGTGGTGTTATTGTTAAAAGGAACTTCTTTAAAAAAATAATCACACAAGCATGCACATGAAAAGATACATTGGTTCTGACTTACTCATCCCCTAAATACCTTATTTAGGGTCAAGTGAGGTTGATCGGATTGATTTTGCTTTTGAAAGTCTGATTCACTCTAGCAACTATGAAGGTTAACCTCCAGCTCTGATATGCAACAGAGTTGAGAAAGAATAGGAAAGTAGGGAAGAACAGCATAATGTGAAAGATGCCAGAAAAAATTCATCCTGCTTTTGCATAGTTCAGACCAGTGACAGCCAAGGTGAGGAACATTAGAAAAGTGATATTTTTACTGGAGGATCCAGAGAAAGTAAAAGAGAAGCACAACTAAGATCACACACTTAGAGATCTCTACAGTGTCTTCTTTTTACTTCTGAGGGTTTCTGAACTTTTTCATGATGTCTTTTAGGAAGTCAAGGCTACGTTATCATGTATTATTAGTTCTCAGACTCTTACTGGGGAAATTTTTGTGTGTGTCAGGCTAATTGGATCTATACATATATTCAGCAGCCAAGAAAATGTAGCCCAGGGCACCGTTCTAAGAGTTGATAGCTCTGAGCTACCTGCCAAACGGAGAAAGTAAAACATGGTCAGTACATCTGGAGCCTCGGAAAGGATTGTGGAACGTAGAACTGCAGCACTGAGGATTTAATTTTCTTCTGTTTCATCTGTCTGATTATTGTTTGAACAGTCATTTCTTTTACAGCAGCATGAGCAATTTTTTTTCATTCTGACAAAGTTGGCACACTACTAAGCTTTCACAGACTCACAGAATGGGTCAGGTTGGAAGGGACCACAGTGGGACATCTGGTCCAATCTTCCTAAGCTTTCTTTGTTAACCTTAAAACCATGTAGATTAAAAAACTTAAATAATACAAAGTAGGGTGGCAAGGAAAGTTGAAGAGATTAAAGTACTCACTACCTGCCTAACAGAAAATGCCCCCCAGATTTTTGGGGTGATAATTAGAACAATTCAGCTCAGTGGAAGCCAGAACAGCATTCCCATGTCCTCAGCTCCATGAAGCTTTCCCATCCTTTAAAGCAAAATATCAAAAAAAATATAACTACCATTTCTAGTAACAGTAACTCAAAAACAAACTTTACATTAACTTGAAATAGGAAATTAAGTTTACATGAAATCTTTTTGTGGGAGATACTGTGTATCGCCTAAACAGAAATCAAAAGTAGGACTGCAGTAAGGTATAGCACCTAACTGCAGAAAACAGTGATTTAAAGATGGTAATTAAACACTATAGTACTAGAATCAGACAAGAAAAGTACACTATTTGAGTGTGTTAGCTGTTAAAGTCCATGATTTCGTATTACTGACCATTTTATTCTTTTAAACTTTTCTTTTCTCACATTAGCCAGGAGTTGCTTATTTTTATTTTCTGCGACTCACAGTATTCTGTGGGTATGCATTTTAAGTTGCTAGCACTA
>NW_008668248.1:0-418 GCF_000695815.1 Acanthisitta chloris
CTGAAGGAAAATGTTCCTCCAGCAGATGTTCCAGACCAAAACTGCTTTTTCTTTTTTACCCAAATGTTGCTGTTTTACCCAAATGGTGTATAAATTTGACTCTTTTTTCCTGCTTAACATGGTATCTTAATCCCCTATTTTTTTTAGTAGTGATGATGATTTTGCACTGAGGGTTATGATTTCAGCTGGGAGAATTGGCAATAGGGAGGAGTTCTATAAGATGACTAAAGTTAAATTAATTGCCTTTATTTGCTTTTCAAACTGATAGTATTAAAAGAGCTTTTGGCCATAGATTTGATTTCAAATCAGACCATGTTATCATTTGCCTATCAAATATTTTCTAACTTTTTTTGATCTATTGCTATCCTTCTAGCAAGAAAAGGTGAAATTTTCTCCTAGTAAAACTGCACTTTTGCAG
>NW_008668249.1:0-830 GCF_000695815.1 Acanthisitta chloris
ATATATGGATCATTCTTTGGATTTCATTTTGTGTGTGTGTCCTCACACCTCCTGTTCATGTCTTACTGGGTGACCTGTGATATCTTTCACTATTTGATTATTTTGGTATTTTCTTTGGGATTGCTTGTCCTTATCTGATCCTAACAACATGGTTATAAAAAGGTGCTCACTGATTCAAGAATATAACTATTGCTTTCAATATTTATAGCTTATATACCTCAAGCAACTCCATAAGCCCGTTCTTCTTGAAATGACATTATCATGGAAAATTAGAGGATCTTTAGCCTCGGTATTATTTGAAAACTTTAACTCAATAAGAGTATCACAGTAAGGTGACTTTCAGAGAGTTTTCTCTCCTTCACTTTGTGTCTCCACTGATCTCCACATTCTTTAAATTATCCAAGACTGCAGTTTTGAGAAAGGCAGATGTATTCAAACCCCCCCTTCTAGTGTGACATCTGAGGGTGTGCTGTGCGACGAGTTGCA
Source organism: Acanthisitta chloris (assembly GCF_000695815.1). NCBI lineage: Eukaryota > Metazoa > Chordata > Aves > Passeriformes > Acanthisittidae > Acanthisitta > Acanthisitta chloris. Next base: position 487 of record NW_008668249.1, read on the forward strand.
GCACTAGCTCTACTGGGAACAGCTTATCCCTGAAAGTCACACCATGACTTTTGTGTTCTGGATTACATTCCAACAGTACTATCCGATGCACTGGGAGACATTTGTATAGTGACTTTTAAAATAGTTTTTCTTGTTCTTGTTTGTTTTTCATAGAAGAACAGAGAAGACATAATTTGTGGGCATTTGTGCAAGAGATTAAAAGAAATATTAAAAGACTAAATGATCAAAAAGTTTACTACCGCCAAAGATAAGCCAAACTGAGGTTGTTTTGCCATGCAATTTTTCCAATCTAGATATAGGTGTATTTAGATTAGTACAGATTTCTGTACTTAATGTTTTTTTCC
>NW_008668249.1:845-11382 GCF_000695815.1 Acanthisitta chloris
TGCAGTGCTTCATGTAGTTAGAGGGCCCTTCACTACTGGAAAGAAAGTCAACAGAATTTATGAGTTCTTGTTATCTGCAATAGGCAAGTGTTTTTAAAATTTACTGGCCCACTGAACTCAACCAGAGTTTAATGTTGAAATAAAACTGTGGGTCTTTGTCTCATTTGCCTCATCAGCAAAATGAGAAGTTGTAAAAATGCCAGGTTAGCTATGAAGCTGCTTAGTAGTAAGTATTAAACAGAAAAAATGTAGGGAGAATGGTCTAAGTTCCTTATTTAAGCAAAGTTTGTATAGCATCTAAATAAAACCTGATTTATTGACTGAATGCTGGTGTTAAAAAAGAAAAGTTTAAATGCTTGCTGTGATGAACACAATCCTGGCCATGCAGTAAAAATAATACACATTGTCTATAAGCAAGTAACCATCACCTGTATTGCATGTTGCCAATTGTATGTATTCACAAATAAAGGTGTTGCTCCTGTTGCAGAGCCATTTTGATCCTAGCACAATAGCTGAAGCTTGCTAACAGAGTCGTGACTGCTTCTTGGTTTGTGCAGGCGTTTGGATTCGAATGCTCTTCACTGCGACTGTGAAATCCTGTGGCTGGCCGAGCTGTTGAAGACGTATGCAGAGTCAGGTAATGCTCAAGCAGCAGCTACCTGTGAGTATCCACGGAGGATCCAGGGAAGATCAGTGGCCACAATTACACCAGAAGAACTGAACTGTGGTGAGTTTGCCATTTCCTGATGGCTTCTTTATTGTGTTACATATACCAAGACTGTTTGGGATGTTTTGTTGGAATTTATTGTTCTGTTGGCTTTGATAACACTGATTAGCTCTGGCTAATACTGGTTATTTTCAGAAATCATCCTGTGTTCCCACTCTGGTTTTGTCTGCTTTTGGCAGAATTGATTGCTTTTACCCCTCAGCCTAACTTTAATTAAACAAATATAGCCACGTTTGAAATTCCTCCTTGAGGAACCTAAGCATAATTACGCTGAAGGAGTTTATTTTTCCTTTTTATATTTCAATTTTGATCCTAACAAGATTGTCAACCAGTGTCTTTGGTGTTGTTTTAATGTTGTTTGGTGTCCTTTATTCCCTTCTATACAGGGGAAAAGAAGGAAAGAAGCTTTACTGAGTTGGTCCGGATGACACAGTTCTTGCTCTTAAAATTTTTGTTCATATTATTGGAATCAGGGTTAGAACAGTGAATTTCTTTTTCACTCAGCTGTAGTTACAAGGAGTGCCCCACACAGGCACTGAAATCCTCTGTCACTGAGGATTATTAGATAATCACTTTTATCATCTTTTTGTTTGTCTGTATTCCTTCAGCCTAGAGGTGCTAAAGCTTGGCCCCATGGGAATTCTGGGTCTCAGCCCAGCACCTCTTGTGTTCTGAAATCAAAATGCAAATTTCTCATCAAGATACAGGCATTTGTCTGCCCAGCTATATAATGAAGACAAGGTATAAAAAAAGTAAATTGTCCTTTTGGTTATGTGTTAGATATAATTCTGGTCATGAGAATTACAACCGTAAGCATCTACAGGGTTCTTGGAAACGATGGTACAAAGGGGATTTGGTGCAAGAATAATTCACATCACATCCTACCAGCTCTCTGCACATCTAAAGAGCCTGAGTATGGAAACTGCAGGAAAAAGCTATAAAAATTATTCTGTTGAAGGCAGGTTAGGCACTGATATTTATCTAGAGGAAGTTATTTTAAATGGCACTTGCTGCTTTAAACTTTTTCCTTTATAAGCAAATTGAGTCTCTGTTCAAATAAATAAAACAGCCGCTTTAGAACCTGATACAAATTTGCACAATCCATTTCCAGTCTGCTAAAAGGACCTAAGGAACAATGGAGGAGGTCAGAAATCCCACAGTAACTTTTGCATAGAGAAAAATGCATTTAATCCTGCTTAAACATATAAATACTGTAAGTTAAAACATTTGTGAAAACTATTTTTATAAGGTGTCTGGAAAATTTTTTTTATTTACTGTTTTTTACTAGTTTTAAAACAAGTAAAGTTTCCTTGTATGTTTTATTGTTGATACAGAGAGGCCAAGAATTACATCAGAGCCTCAGGATGTGGATGTTACCTCAGGGAATACCGTGTACTTCACTTGCAGAGCTGAAGGCAATCCTAAGCCAGAAATTATCTGGCTTCGAAACAAGTAAGTTTAAAAGAGGAAGAGAGAAACTTGATGTAAGTATGTTTGCCTCTGTGTGTATACATCTCTAGGTGCTTGTCCACATTCTGTATGTGCTAATATATGGAACAGTTACAGCAGAAACATTATAATTAAAGTAAGCATATGAAGTGATAATAACCCATATATGTTTTATTAAACACCTAAGAGTTTATAAGTTTAGAAAATATTATTTTATTACTCTAACACTATTGGTAAGATGTTTAACTGTAGGTATACCTGCAAAGTTACTGACACCTGTAGTATTACATCATTTATATGTATGTACCAGGCAGTCCTATGTGGACATGTTGCATATACAGTCTTAGGTTTACTTGGTGTTTGCATATGTTCTGAGGCCCAGCAAAAGCTACATTTTTGAAGGACTCTAGCTGGAGTTGAGTTTCAGAGAAGGTATTCCTTGAGCAGCTCCTTGGAGGCAGCTTTTCTCCAAGGTGTAGCTCGATTCCAGGAGAGGAATATCAATATATCAATATCAGTTTCCAGGCTCCTCAGACTGGTACATGGAGGGCAGGCAAGTACTTACATCATAGGATTGTAGGGTAATTCAGGTTGGAGAAGGTCTCCAGTATAGCCTCCTGCTCAAAGCAGGATTATTCTAGGTTGCTTTATCCAAATGGGTCATAAAAGTCTCTAAGGATGGTGGTAGCACAAGCTGCCTGGGCAGCCTGCTCCATTGCTTTCCTCTCCAGTTATGGGGTGGAGGGAATGGTCTGTAAAGAAGACTGTGTTTCAGCAGTCCAAGGGCCATCCTGCTGCAGAATGGCTGCTCAGGCTCTGTCCAGTGCCTGGCTGCCTCCAGCAGTGCTGGGCACAGCACAGCTGAGCCAGCCACGTGGCGGCACTCTCTGCCTCAAGCTGGTGTGAATTTACAATGGACACATGAATTGTGAGTTTACCACTAGCTAATCAGACTTTGGCATAATAATGCTCTTACATAAGCGGAGAACTGGATCTGGAACATAAATTCCCTCACATTTTATATAAACCATTTTAATTTGTTAGTTGCTGATAAAATGGAATGATGTAGAGTCATGATTCTGTACCTTTCTGCTGATGTCAGTGAGAACCCCACATGCAGCAAAGGTACTGCATTTATGGAGCATGTCAAGAACAGAACTTTGGATGGTATAAGTATTTAATTAAAATTTTAATTGGTTTGTGTACTTTTTATAAAGAACAAAGAAAACAAGTATTCAGAATACACATGCGAAAGTTTTAAGAAGAAATTTGAGCTTAGAGTGTGGGATTATTGACTCTGGCTTGTTTCCTGACTGCATGAATGAGACCAAAGCTTTTTGCAAGGTAGTTGAATATGGCAGGATCTCTGTCAAAAGGTATCAACCACTCAAGCAGTATGTTGAATAGATAAGTAGGCTGGGTTTTGTCCTTGGGAGATGACATCTCATCCCTTCTCTGTCCTTTCTTCATCATGTAGTGAGGGGTGAAGTGAGAAACAGTTCCTTTAATAAAAATCCCTAAGGCTTCTTAGTTAACATCACAGAAATGCATCCATGACATAACTTGAAGATCCGATGTTAACTTATATTTTCAATCAGTACAAATTATTATCAGGTTCATGAGTGCTTCTTGAGCAATCCAGGCACAGGTTGGCACAAAGATGGTTTGATAGCAACTAGCCACCCTCCTAGTAGAAGGTATCTTGAGTGTTGCACTTACATGATACACTTTCAGGAAACAGTTTAAATTGTTTTGCCAGTTGGAACAGCCTTAAAGAAAAATAAGACCAGGTTTGCACATTTTGTTCACTTTTTTCCCTGCAAGCTTTTACTCATAAAGTATTTTGGGTTTTTGCTTTTGAAGATGTAATACTTGCATAAGCAAAATTGGTTCATTTTTTGTTTTGCCTCTTCTTCTCTTTAGGAGAAAATTTAAGGTTCTATTCTTCGACTTAACAAAGTAAAGGTTTTTCCCCCTTCAGTTATTTTGAGTTGGATTTTATTATTTGACAATTTTCTGTGCTTGTGATTTAAAGGTTTAACTCCAGCAGATTCTTTTCTTCACAGTAATGAGCTCAGTATGAAAGAAGATTCCCGTCTAAACTTGCTAGATGATGGCACGTTGATGATTCAGAATACTCAAGAAACAGACCAAGGCATTTACCAGTGCATGGCAAAAAATGTGGCTGGGGAAGTGAAAACTCAGGAAGTTACTCTTAGATACTTTGAGTCACCAGGTAAAGAACATGAGTTTTTCATTTAGATAGAGAATGGGTTTGATAATTAAGATTTCTGAAAAATAAGATGCTTTGGCTCTTGCATGTTCCTGACATGTAGATGTGTGCTACTTGGGCGTCTTAAAAACTATATCATGAAGCTGTAATACTCCTAGAACAAAAATGCAAAACAGCTGGTTAATTAATATGTTTATTGCAGTATGCAGTTTTGATGATAGTCTTATAGGCTGTCGAAGGGTTAGGAAAAAGGGCTGTTGCATTGCAAAATTGCTCAATGCAATAATGTTCTGTCTGGATACCTGAAAACCACAAGCTTATGAACAGGCCACTCATGGAAGCTGTGGCACACCCTATGCAGCCATCCTTGCTCAAGAGGTTTTTAGCTCTGTCTAGCCAAGGCCTCATGTTTGCAAGTACTAAATTCCTGTCCAGGACTGTAATGTTTTTAAAACTCAAACTTTGCTGTGAGGACATTTTGTTTTGACACAAAGCATCAGGTAAACTTAAAATGTCACTGCAAAGCATGCATGTACTTGGGAGAAGGTACCAAAATGTCACTTAATCAGTTTTGTCTTTTTGTGCACTTACAGCAATTATTAACCAGTTTGTTTTTCTAGGTCTCAGTGTCTATGTCTCTGAAGAGATCCTTATAAAGATCAGCATGGAGAGCAAAATGTTAAAAAATTGTTTTAATGGGAGTTAAGATACAACATCAGTGCAATTATGAGCTTTTGTTTTTTATTTGTTGATGTTTCTTAATGTTAGTTAGATTAGACTTAAGGCAAGGCAGAGTTGGCACCAAGTTTGGAAGTATGTTGGAACAGAGCTATTAAAAAAAAAACCCTAGATGCCCCAAACTATTGCAATACTTGGCTAAATTATTTCTGTGCAAGTTGAAAGTCATATTTAGGTATTGCTGTTTTCTTACAGCCCGACCAAGTTTTGTGATTCATCCACAAAATACTGAAGTGCTGGTTGGAGAGAGTGTTACCTTGGAGTGCAGTGCAACTGGGCACCCTCAGCCACGAATTACCTGGACCAAAGGCGACAGAACTCCTTTACCAAATGACCCTCGCATCACCATAACTCCATCAGGAGGACTTTACATACAAAATGTAAAGCAGGAGGACAGTGGCGAGTATACCTGTTTTGCAACTAACAGCATAGATAATATTCATGCAACTGCGTACATCATAGTCCAAGGTAAGTAACATTAAACTGGGAATGACGTATTACTTGAAATTGTGTGGTTTTGTGGTTTTTTTCTGAATTGTCAGAGCCAAACTAAAATTGTAAGAGGTTTTACTTTTAATTACGCTGTTGTAGTGCATAGGGAAGTTGCTATACATTTCATGCAGAGTAAGATATTATATACTGTTTCTCTGAAAGCTGTTTCATTGATTATTCTCAGAAGTTTGATTTTTGAAATGCTTATTTCTTTTTATGTTCTGAACAAACAAGCAGTGTCAATTTTTTAACAAATTAAATATTTTCATTAACAGGCAGCAGTTCAAGAGATTAGAATTTCTGCCGGGAGTACGAGAAACGGAGTTTTGAATACAGATCTGTGCTGCTTTTCTTTTGTAGACACTTCAGTGAATGCAGGAACATTTTTCTTTTGAATTTGACAGAAACTATCACTTTCCCAGCTGAGCCATTAGCATAGCTTTTCTGCAAAGCAAAAGTTGAAGTACTCTTGCAATAATTTTGGTATTGTATGTTAATAGTGTGATTATAAAATATTTGAGAGCAATCTATCAAAAGTTTCTATATATATATATAATTTTTTTGCAAATATTTTGATGCTGGAACTTATATTTGCAAAATATTTTGGGTGACCATTAAGTCTGCTTCTGCTTTCATGTTAAAATAGCTGTTTAAAGGAGTTTAGACTGTAAAAGCCTTGTTAGTGAGCTCAAAAGCCATACAAAACAATTTGTCGATGTGGTTTGTGCATATATTATTCACCAATGGATCGTTGTGTTTTGAGAGCTGAAAAAATCACTTCTCACACTGGTGTAGTGCACAGTGTTATTGCAAAAACTGGCCCACAGTCTGCTCACTGCTTTCCTGCAGTGTACAGAAGAAAACAAGTGGCTCAAGATGGTTTTTATTACATTGCATTTTCTTCACAATTTAGCTGAGGAGTTTTGAGAGAAAGAGAAGGCATTTTTAATCCGGGAAACACTGTGTTTGATTCTACAAGTCTTACTGTACCTCTAGTTTTGGATCTGTGAATAGAGATCCCACAGGCCTTCATGTATGCCCGGGCCAGGTCGTGAGAGAGATGTTCCTGTTGCACAAGTGATTGCCCTAACTCTCTGCTCTGTAACAGTCACAGTATAAGAGATTCCTGTTTGCATCTCTCTTCCCACCAATATGAGCTATTCAACTCACACAGGAAATGGTACTTTCAGACAGTCTTGCATTTTTCAGTTGTTGTTTTGTTGGGTTTTTTTGTAAACCAGCTTTTATTTTCTTTTCTGTAGCTCTACCTCAGTTTACTGTCACTCCTCAAGACAAAACAGTGATTGAGGGACAAACTGTTGACTTCCCCTGTGAAGCACAAGGCTATCCCCAGCCTGTTATTGCCTGGACTAAAGGAGGTAAGCGTGTTGCATTCTTACTTTTAAACTACTAGTATAGTTCAGCTGTCATAATGTAATCACTCATGTATTGCAAGGAATTGCATGTATTTGTTTAGATGCTTCAGCCTCTGAAGGAAACAGGGCTCATCTCTTTCTCCTTTAGCTAGGAAAGGTGAGGTCTCCCACAGAAGCTGGCTGCCCAAGCATTTTTCATTATTCAGTAAAATGTCAGTAAAGTATATGTATCGATAATAGATTCCTAATAGTAAATATTTAAGAAATATGAAACAAAGCACATGGAGCAGTGCCTAACACTGCTGGTTTACTGCAGAAGAAATGAGAGATTGCTGTCATTAACTGGAGATGTGAAATTAGGTGGGATATACTCTCTTCAGAAACCACAACAGTCCAGTCTGTAACTGGCATCAGTATACCTGCATCTCTGTCACTTAACGCTCATTGACAGGAACACTGAAGTGCACTCTGATGGCTTTTTATCAAGTTATGACTGTAAAGGTATTAAGCCAAAACCAGCAAGAAGAAGTGTTGTAGTGGATGTTTTATCAGTAAGCAAGTATTCTAGTTGATTCAAATGAAATAGCTCTACCAGGCAAAACAACTCTTAGGAAATTCTAAATTGTAGTAGATAACGCAGATTGTTACCAAACTGTTGATCATTATGATGCTGATAATGCCCTTGTTTCTCCCTCTACTAAGTTTGCTTCAATCAAATGAAAGAAAAGAAGGATAGGGTAGGGAAAATGATGTGTGTTCGTTTTTGTTATATTCAATTTTCAGGGCTGTATGTATTTTTCTGTGGATTCTCTACATGGCCTAGGCACATGAGATGAATTGTGTCTTACTCACACGGCAATAATATGAAATGAGCAGTTACACACATTGGTGTTTTTATGATGCCTTCTCATTTGGATGCCTTCTCATGCTCCTTAAATGAACATATACTTATTTCTACCACAAAGAAGAGACCAGGATTATGACTGTGTGCATATGTATAATTTGTTTGCTTTCTGTGCTTATTTTCTGAGAAGTAAAGGTTTAAAATATAGTGTTTGTTTGGTTTTTTCAGAAACTTTTAATTTTTTCCAAATTTTATCAAATTTAAAATTTCCTGAATTTCCCCTTTTCTGACACAAAGGGACTTTGTTGCTATAAGCAGCAAACGTTGTTATTGTATTTTTCAGGAGGCCAGTTATCTGTTGACAGAAGACACCTAGTTCTGTCCTCCGGAACCCTAAGGATTTCCAGGGTTGCTCTGCATGACCAGGGCCAGTATGAATGCCAAGCTGTCAACATTATCGGGTCTCAACGAATTGTCGTATACTTGACTGTGCAGCCTAGAGGTATGCTCTCCATGTACAGCTGCTGAATGAAAAAAGAGAAATGTTTAAGCTTACATGAAAACAGTACTGTGTGTGATTGTTTCTGAGTATATTTGCATTTAGATGCCAGATGGTTTTTAATAAATACAATGTATGGATATTTACCAGTATTTATAAGGAATGTCATTCCTCTTGAACAGTCCGTCTTCTAGTAAAGAGGTTTATTTAGCCAGTCAGCTGCTCCTCAAAGGACTTAGGCTCCAGAGCCTTCACCAGCTCCATTGCTCTTTTCTGGACATGCTCCAGTACCTCAATGTCCTTTTTGTAGGGAGGAGCCCAAAACTTAACACAGGATTCAAGGTCCGGCGTCACCAGTGCCGAGTACAAGGGGGCAATCACTGCCCTGGTCCTGCTGGCCATACTATTGCTGATACAAGCCAGCATGTCATTGCCCTTCTTGGCCACCTGGGCACACTGCTGGCTCATGTTCAGATGACCGTTGACCAACACTCCCAGGTCCTTTTCCACTGAGCAACTTTCCAGCCACTCTTCCCCAGCCTGTAGCACTGCATGGGGTTGTTGTGATCCAAGTGCAGAACTCAACACTTGGCCTTATTGATCCTCATACCAGTGGCCTCAAACCATCAATCTAGCCTGTCCAGATCCCTCAATAGCACCTTCCCACCCTCCAGCAGATCAACATTCCTGCCCAACTTGATGTTGTCTGCACACTTGTTTAGGGTGCCATTGATCCCCTCATCTAGGTTATTGATAAGGTATTAAACAGAACTGGCCCCAACGTACTGAGCCCTGGGGAAGACCACTTGTGACCAGCTTTTGACTGGATATATCTCCATTCACCATCACTCTCTGGGCCTGACCGTCCAGCCAGTTTGTTACCCACCAAATAATATACTCATCTACACCGTGGGAAGCCAGTTTCTCCAGAAGAAAGGAAGTTAATCTCAGAGACAAATTTAAGCAACTCAAATTTGCAGATAGAATAACATTATAGATTAAGAAATGTTCAGTAACTGATGAAGTGCTGACCTCTTTTTAGATCATGTTTTGCACAAGTTTTATTTCATACTTTATCAACATACCATTTGGGTTTTTTTAGTGACTCCTGTATTTGCCAGTGTTCCCAGTGACATGACAGTGGAGGTTGGCACAAACGTGCAGATCCCGTGCAGTGCTCAGGGAGAGCCAGAGCCAGTCATTACATGGAATAAGGTACTAGATATTTGGTTATTGCAGAAGGGCAGTGGTCTTTTCATCTCTTCATAATTAGCTATGTAAAGTGCACTTCGTCAAATTATTGCTTGCTCTGATGTCTGAAAACATTACCTGAAGTTCAATTACTAAATCTTTAATATAGACCATGTATATAGATACTAAACCTGAATTTTATGTAGATAAATATTTATATAGTTATGCAAATCATTATTCAAACCAGCTAAAATTCCTAATATGTGCCTTAAAAGGTCTGTGTATTTTAGTGACAGTTCTGTGTGAATAACCTATTAATAGTCACGCTTTCAATAATAATATAGGTATAAAATAATAAAAAATGCTGTATTACTTAGCCATTTGACACTGTTAGGTTGACACTTCGACTAGGACAGGCTTTGATAACTTGGTAACCTCTCTGTGACTTTGATTTCCATTGGTGTAATAATTGTTGTATCAAACCATAGAGTTACTAGCACAGTTACCAGTGAATTAATGAGTTTCTAATATTGATCTTCGATTTTCCTAATTATTTTCTCTTCAATTAGTGAGCATTAGAAAATGTTCTTTAATGAACCCTAAATAGGTTCTAAATGCATAGCACATGAAGAAATGATACATATAAAGCTCTTGAGATCTATTTCAGTTGGTTAATTTTGAGTAAAATCAAATACATGTGTTCTCAAGATGTACTGGCTTATTTTTGGGTCATAGATTTTATGTGCTGAGAGCCTATAACTATTAAAATACTTTGATTTTTAATAATGAATGCTTTTTAAAGTAAAGAAATGCTCTGTATAATGTAGAAGTGCATATTTTTTTTCTATATAAGCTTATCTAAATCTATCTGACTGTGATCTTGGAATACCAAATAGAAATGTAAAATAAAAAGTAAAAATAGAACAGAAAAAGATGGCAAAAATTCAGGTATGAAAACAAAAGTGTGTTTAGAATAACTATACTTTGT
>NW_008668249.1:11407-61426 GCF_000695815.1 Acanthisitta chloris
GAGAGTGGAAAATTTCATGTTAGTCCAGAGGGATTTCTTACCATCCGTGATGTTGGAACAGCTGATGAAGGTCGATATGAATGTGTTGCCCGGAATACCATAGGATACTCGTCTGTTAGTATGGTGCTTAGTGTAAATGGTAAGATACATTATTCAGAGGTATGAGTTAAATTATTAGTTTTGTTCTAATTGCATGAAGTGCAAATGAAAAAAGTTTACAAAATACTATATTTTTGTATACATTCATATTTGTCTTTTTGTCCTAGAAATCTCTCTCTCTCTTCCTTTTTTTTTCCATGATTGAAGTCATGCAACTGCTTGCCACAGGTGTGAGTAAGGTGGGACTATGTCAACGAAAATGTCTCTAGGAGTTAAGCTTCAAAACAAACAATGCTTTGGGCTCAAGTCAGTCTTTCAACTTTCTTCTTGAGATATTATTTGGACCTATTAGAATTTGCTAGTCAAATATACAGTCTGATCTTTAGGGGTAACTTGACAAAAAGTCTTGACATCTTAAAAGGAGCACTTACAGCACTCAGTTGAAAATTAGGCTTCAACCATTGTGAAAGAAGTCAGGAAAGGCATACTGACCTTAAGAAGCTAAAGGAGAAAACTAAGAAGAGGAGAATATTTGAGTTTATTCTAGTTATTTGAAAGTAATAATGGCAAATAATTGTTGTCAATTAATACTGTGTAATAATTGGTGGTAAAGCAGCCAAAGAGGCTAAGGAAATAACTTTGTTACAAAGATTGACCCTATTGCTTTTCTGATTTACTGACTAAAACTGCTGATTTTGCAGATTAATTTTGATGGAAAATAAAAGAAGACTGTATGGTTTTTTTCTTTCAGTAGAAAATACGAGTCAGTATTTTGTATCTTTGAAGACTAAGTATAGATCAGTGATTTCTTCAACATATTGAATATTGTTTGCCAGTTTTATTTCTGATACTCTGTACTTTATTTACTAAATTTTTAAATACATATCAGTGATGCCATGATATCAATCACATGGTGTCAATAAAACTGTAATGTTCCCTGACTTAAGTTGCTTTTAGTTAACTATCAATCGATATCTTCCTCTGCAAAAAATAATATTTCTTTAATCTGTAAAGGTGATTCCGGAGAGAAAAATTGTATGGCTAGGAATCATTCAATAATAAGTTATCATCTGCATGTATGAAGTCTGCGAAAGAAGGGAAGTCCATAGAAATCAGTTACTCTGGAGATGCATAGCAAAAAAATGTTTTTGTTTAAAAAAGATTAGCCAGATCTCAAATCAGTAAGAGCTCTGAAAAATGCAACCATGAAGTGAACTAAAACATGAGTGGAAACCACTTTCTTTCACTTAGTGCAGACGTCAACTGCTCATTCTCATCTGCTGAAATCACAAAACCTGGTGCTAACTGATCTGCAGTAACTAATTGTAATGTGGTTAATTTCTTGTAAACTGTAGCATCAAATCCTAAAATTAGTGACACTACCCTTGATTAATTGGCATTCAGTATGAAACCATGGATGATGTTTCTCCTTAAAACTATTGGGATATCAGATACTCCTTCTCTATGATTGCTTTAAAAAATGAAGCTGTCAGAGAAACAAGGAGGACATGTGGACAGATTATAAGTGCTGTATACTCTCTACCTGCATAGCGTTAAAAACAGCATAGCCAGAAATGCCTTAAAACTTGTATGTCAACATTTCTTTTAAACAACATAATGCTTTATGAATGTTCCTAATGCATAAAAGTATTGTCTTGACATTGAGATAGAGTAAAGACAAGTGTATAGAAGCTGGGGGACAGGTTTTGCTGGCCATGTTGGATAATATTTTAAAGATACTTTTCCCATTTTCTGCTGTCGTTTACTGTTGTTTTGTAAAAATCATAACTCCTCTGCTCCAGTGAAAAAGTATTGTGTGAAAAGCTTGCAGGGATCTTTAACTTTTAATATTTATCAGTCTAAAAAAAGAACAGCAAACAGCCTAAATAAAAGTAAAATATGGTATAGTTAACATCTGGCCAAGGTTTATGATTCAGCCCACATATACCATTCATTAATCAGAAAGCTTGCTCTGCTAGTGAACACCATGCTGGCATCTAATATAGACAACACTAGGGAAAGTAACCAGTCATTGGATTTGTACAGTCTGAAATGTTGCACTGTTCAGATGGTTCATTGCACACAGAGTCTCTAAGACAACTAAAATGAGAGTAGCAAACCTGTAAATTATATTTCTCCATAAAATAAGTAGCTTATCTGATAATATTTCTGTATGGTTGCTATGAAAAATGAAGCTGGCAAGCAAGGACGGTTGGTAGTTAGGACAAATCAGGAACTATTGCCCTCAGGCACCGTTTTGTGCATGCTAGGTGTATATTGTCAGCAGCCCAAAGCAGCTGGCCTAAGGGCACAGAAAGGGGCTTCATCTACAGCTATAGAGTGCCAGGGACTGTTTTATTTGATGGTATAGATGCTTAAGTTTGATTTACCTGGGTCTAGACTATGAAACTCATATAGACATAGTCTAAGCTGCCACTTATGAAGGAATAATGAAAAATTGCCTAGAAAAGAAAAAAAATCATGAAAAGGTTGCAAAGGTTTTGATGTCAGCTGATTTTGTACATCTCCTGATTTTATTCCAGTATATTTACTTTGGACTTTTCCCCTTCTTTACCCTTCTTCCTGTGTGACTTCTCCAATCTAAACACAGTCTGGAAATTGTTAGCTGTTGCCCCTGGATCTGGTATTTCTTAGTTTAGGCTGAAAGGAAGATTATTAGCCCTAGATAGGTTGTACAAACATCCAGCTGCAAGAGAGCACTGCATAAAAAGGCAGATGAGCTACTGCACAGATGCCGGTGCATAGATGGCTATGCATTAGTGAGTTTCCAATATTATGTAAAGATGTTAAATAGCTTTTAAGCATGTGATTTGTAACCCAGTATTAAAAACATAATTTTAATGTAGAAAACAAAGTAGGGATCAAAATAACTAAAATATAGCCCTTTAAAACTGATGTGTGCTGCTTATTAGCCTATGCTAATAAGAGAAGAGCAATGTTGATTTACTGTACCAAATAGGTATAGTAAATCATGTTCAGTGTGTAACACTTGTAGCACATGCCCGTAAGCTCTTTAAATTCTTATATTGAATTCAATACTAATTCAGTACTAGTTGAAATCAAAGGGGAAATTTGCATTGATTTCAGTGGATATAGGTCAGGCTCTTGATAGCAGCACCTGAAACCTGATAATACACGATGCCAGAAAAAAAGCCCTGAATATACCCTGATACATTTTTTCTCTGATCATCTGTTGTTTAAATTGTAGGTCTAATTAGTGGACAGTTAAACACATTTATCTTAACTTTATTTTGGTTTAGAGTTGTAAGCATGATGACTTCTAAACTTACGTTAACTTCTGTTTTAAATTAATTTTGTTCCTCTCTAATATGCTTTGGTAGAAGTCCAGAATGGTTAAGAATTTTATATTTGGACTAACTAATGCTTAAAGGACAAGGGTTTACTTTGTACAACTGAAATGATGTCGTGTCTAGACTCTGTTTTATAGAAGTATCTTTTTGTGTGGCCATTTTTGCAATAACACATGAGTTCCTCTTTCTATAGTCCCTAATGTCAGCCGAAATGGAGATCCTTTTGTACAAACATCAATTGTGGAAGCAATTGCAACTGTTGACAGAGCAATAAATTCAACACGTACCCATCTGTTTGACAGGTACCTCCTTTTCTTTTTAATATTGAGAAGTCAAAATTGATTTTGTATATGCTAGAAATAATGGAAAGTTTAATACCATTTTATTATTTAAAACTTACTTTATTATTTAAAAGATGTTGTTAACATCTGGTTATTTCTGAGAATACTAACAGTTTAGCGTGTAAGGATTCCTATTGTTTAAACACTCCTGTTGAGGTCTGTGTTCACTGCAGCAGTTTTTCTGCTGAGATGATGTGTATTAAAAGGCTACTAAATGTTTAATTACTACTAAGTATTTAATGGTTTATTATTTTACTTAATTTTTTCCTTTTTGGTTTGCCTTCCATTTTGAGATGAATAAACAAGGTATGTACTAATCCTGTTGCTGAGCATTTACACGATTTATGTAGTGTTGTTATTTTGTAACTCCTATGTACACTTACTTTTTTTTTCCAAATTATCTATCAGTCGTCCTCGTTCTCCAAATGATTTGCTAGCCTTATTTCGATACCCAAGGGACCCATACACTGTTGAGCAAGCAAGAGCTGGGGAAATATTTGAAAGGACATTACAGCTTATTCAAGATCATGTACAGGATGGTCTAATGGTTGACCTGAATGGAACAAGTCAGTACTCTTTCCTTATTTTTCTGTGTTGAAGTGTATTTTCCTTCTTAAGTCATTGTACTTCAAGAGACATTTATTTTCTGACTTTTGGTCCCAATTGCATAACTATTTCAGTGAAATCGGTGAAGTGTTTGCCTTTGCAAAACTTTACCAAATACATGTGTTTGGCCCAATTCAGTCCTTGGTTTGCACATTGTTCATTATGATGTAACTCTGTTTGAGCTCTCCAAACAGTGTTTTTATTTTTCTCATATTGACATATTAGGCAAAAGTTCAGATTCTTCTGCTGGTCAAAATTAGTATAATGGAAGTGCATAATGCATCGTGTTTGTTAGCTCCCTGCAAGTTAATTTGTCGGGACCATTGTTTTGTAGCAGAACAGACTTTCTGTTGTGTGTTAAAAATAAGCAGTATTCTGTTCTTGTTTCTTTAAGGAAAACCATGTAGTATTGGCATGCCTTGGCAAGGAGAAAAGATGACATAACATGAAGGATCTGTACTTTACAAACCAAGGTTTCTGCATGTACTGCAATAGTATTCAAAGAATTGTTACTTACTCTATAAGCGTGCATAGATCTTAGCTAATTGCTTTGTTCAACGCTGACCTGATGTAATGAAAAATACCGTTCTTGTTGCTTTTTATAAGTCACAAAAAAAAAGTGAGGTTTAACTGCTGCATTTTAGGTATTGCAGTCCAAGTTCAAATTTATGAAGTCCAGCTGGAGCATGTACAACTAATGTGTGTAGATATGTGTGTGGATAGGCTTGAAACATAGGACTGCAGCATTTGGAAATAATGACAGAGTTTTAGGAGAGTTTCTGAGACTTGAGACATAGCCAAAAACTACACTAAAAACTAGAGGAAATACTTTGACTTATTATATACTTTTTGATGCTTATAATTGAGTATTTATTGTAACTTCCGAAAACTTTAACTCTGACCGTGAACTAGGCAAGTATTTATAAGGCCAAAGACTGCAAGCTTTGTGGAGTACTGTAACATTTGCTCATAAAAGAAGCTTGTTACTCATTATTAGAGCTGAGTAAATAATTTGCAATGAATCGTTTACCACGAACACTTACTCAAAATTCTTTGAAGGCTGATGTTTTATAAGAGTTCTCTGATTAGATGCATGTGAAAGCATATTGAATATAATACTAGGAATATATGAAATGTCATGTATGAGAACTGGTTGACTACTTTTCACAAGGATTTGTAATAGTGAAACACCTAAAGTTTACCAGATATTGGCATTAAAGCATACAGATGCAAATTAATGAACACAAAATCAGGTAACTTTCTGTGATACTGGAAATTCTGTTGACAACCAGACATTGCTTTTCAGCCCTACAGAATCCACAGAAACCTGAATTTTAGGGAAACTTGAATAGTAAAATAAATCTATTTTCATTTAAATAGCCTAATGCTCAGATTTTTAATACGAATTTTTGTCCTTCCTTCATTTTATTTCAGAAAGCAGAGCCAAATGAAGGGTGTTATTTAGTACTTTTGCATTGAGAACAGTTGAGAAACTTGACAATTTCCCATTCAGAAACTTTTTTTAAAATGTAAAATCTTGGAATACCCCAAGGAAAGGCTATGGAGCCAAATTCTTCTCTGTAGTGCCAGACTGTATAACAACAGGAATGGCCACAAATTGCTGCTTTGGAGGTTCAGATTGGATGTTAGGAAACAGTTTCTCACCAGAAACCCAGTGCAGCACTGGAAGAACTTATTCAGAAAGGTCGAGGAGTCTCAGTGTTGGAAGGTTTTCAAGCCCACTTGACAGGTATACAGCTGAGCTGATCTAATCCCAGAGACAGCTTTGCTTTAAGCAGGAGCTTGGTATAGATAAGACATCCCTTCTAATCAGTATTTCTATGACTCTATGAAACATCTTTGCAGTTTGAAAAAAACTGAATATCGGTAATATTGTGTGAATTGAGCTGGTCAGCTTCTAAGCAGTGGAAATAATCACAGCCATTGAAAAAACCAGCCAGAGTTAGTGCCTACAGTGTGAGAGGTAATTAGAGATTAGAGATTGGCATTAGAAAGCCATCAGATCTAATCCATTATGAGACATTGCATCCCCCTTGAACTTCTAAACAGAGAAACTGAGCCTTTTTTTAAAAATTGGTACTGAAAGGCATTCCACCCGAAACATTGACAGTCAAGTTTTGCTCACAACTTCATTTCAGAAATGGGGATGGTAACCAGAATAACCACAGCAGGCAAATGTTTATTTGAATGAATAATGGTCATAAAAACTCCATGATGAATGAAGATCATTTAAACAGGAGTGTTATTATAAAGAAGATATGTTTTCTTGGTGTAGCTTTAGAATTAAACTGGCCTGGTAGCTAGCATATTATAATATGCTATCAATAATATTCTCAAAGAGTGTATTTTGCTACATTACACAGTGGCTTTTACTGGTTTTGCTCTGTGGTTTGTTTGTCTTTTTCCTAGTCTGGAACATTCCATAAAATAATTT
The DNA here is from genome assembly GCF_000695815.1 of Acanthisitta chloris. Classification (NCBI taxonomy): domain Eukaryota; kingdom Metazoa; phylum Chordata; class Aves; order Passeriformes; family Acanthisittidae; genus Acanthisitta; species Acanthisitta chloris. The sequence goes on from NW_008668249.1 coordinate 18,241, forward strand.
CTGTATGTCTACATGAGCATGTTAGTTTTGCCTAGTGCAAGCACTAGGTCTCTGATACCTTTGCTTTGACTTGTAAACCATGTGGAGTACTCGTAGCCTGAGGCGGAGAAAACAGATCCCCTGGCAGAGCACTGGTCCTGTCCCAGCTGGGCAGCTGTGAGCCATCCAGTCCCTTTCAAGTCAAAGAAAGGGAGTCTTTAGGTGGTTTGTTTGCAATTGCCCTGCATTGTAGAAATTGGCAGGGAGCCAGTGTGCCTAGCATACCTTTACGTGTTGAATTTAGATGAAGACCAGTGTCTTTACAGGCACTCTGGGACTGACCTCGGGACTAAAAAGACCATTTCCTGACTGTATGCAATTAGCCAGCACCAACCTCTTGCAAAACTGCATTCAGTTCATATTCTTGAGTGATTATCAACATGGTGGGAACCCCTCAAGCCTGTGGGAACACAGTATCACTGTGCACTCACTCATTTCCTTTTTTCCTTTTGCTTTTATGCTGCTTGTTCAGTTTCTTCCTGACTGCAAACTTTGCAGATCAAGGTCCATCATGGTGTGTATTGTTCCTAGTTAGCTAAACATACATCTGCACTGCCAGATAGTTCACCTCCAGGAATTTCTCCTGGATCCCGGAACCTCATTCATCCACACCATATAACTCAAGATGTGTGCCTTTTGCTTTGGATCAGCAGCTCCCACTTGAAGTGAATCTCCCATTTGTCACCACTTACTGTGCTTTGCTGTGGTTTTGATATGGCCTTGAACAGTGTGGATTCTTTTCAGCTTAAGTGAAAAATGAGGTTCAGGGCTACGCTCTGTCCAGGAGGACAAAGTAAAGCTTTTCTGAAGGAAGCCTACTCGTATTCCACAGTAGGCATGTCTTTCTCAGCAGCAAAACTTTCACTTTACAGACGCATTTCTGTTGGTCTTCACAAGTTGATAATGTAGATGTAGCCCAAATTAATGACAATTTTTTCTTACATTGAATCCAAATGTTACTAAGTAAAAACAATTTTTAGAGTGGTCCCTAATAGGCTGCAAGGGCAAGGCACAGCCTGACTGTTCTCCTGTTTGCAGTCATCCAGTGCTGTACTAAGAGGCCTAATAGGCAGGAAGGGCAAGACACAGCCTGACTGTTCTCCTATTTGCAGTCACCCAATGCTGTACAGTCCTTCCACATGCTGTCATACCACAGCAGAGATCATGCAACACATAGTCTTGGTTTGTGTTTCCAAAATCATAATTCTAATGAATTACAGTATATATTTTGTGCATATTATTTTTCTGTGAACTGAGAAGGAATGCAGGAAAGTGGTAAGTATGTTTCAGTCCCAGAGGTGAATGGTGTGGATTGAAGAGGAAACCCGTGCCAAGTGCTACACAAACACCAGTTTTCTTTAGAAATTATTTCTGGGTAATGTGAATATGAGTTACTCCACACCACTTGTCCTAGAGATTGCTCCATGTTTAGCTATATTGCTGGGGGCTATTTTCTTTTGTAGTTTTTCTTGATTTTTTTCCTTGAAATTCTGCAACTTTCACTGTAATAAAGCAAAGCAAAATAGTAATGTTCAGTGAATTATCAAGTCTCAAAAGATAGCTTTGAAGTCCATGTAAGTGTTACTGACAGTTTTTTAAATGCTTTTGCTAACACATAAAAAATGTTCCATTTGTCTCAATATGAGGCTTTTATTTCTGAAAATATCTTTGCTTTCTTAAGTGACCAATTACATAATGATTTCATTTTGCAAAAGCTGTACTTGAGTTGGCATTTTAGAGTTTCCTCCTGACCTAACTGCAGTCAAATTGTTGTTCAAATGCTCAAATATACATACATGATTTTTATTGTTCTGTTTTTAGAATAGGGATGTTTAATCCGGTGGGAAATGTAATATAGTAAAATAACATTTCAAATAAATTCGTGATCTTTGGGGCCCATGAGTCTATGAATTGTTTGATTGTTCTCTCTGTCTCTTTTCTGGTTTCAGGTTATCACTATAATGACCTTGTATCCCCACAGTACTTGAATCTGATAGCTAATCTCTCAGGCTGTACAGCCCATCGACGAGTGAACAACTGCTCAGATATGTGCTTCCACCAGAAGTACAGGACACACGATGGAACGTGCAACAACCTTCAACATCCCATGTGGGGTGCTTCTCTGACAGCCTTTGAACGTCTGTTAAAGTCAGTCTATGAAAATGGATTTAATTTGCCTCGGGGAATTGAACCCAGGAGGCTCTCTAATGGTTATGCACTCCCAATGCCTCGCTTGGTTTCAACTACTCTGATTGGAACAGAAACAGTAACTCCTGATGACCAGTACACTCACATGCTCATGCAGTGGGGTCAGTTTCTTGACCATGACCTTGACCTCACTGTGGCTGCCCTAAGTGAGGCCAGGTTTTCGGATGGTCAGCATTGCAGTTCCGTTTGTACAAATGATCCTCCATGCTTTTCGATCATGATACCACCGAATGATCCCAGAGTTCGAAATGGTGCACGCTGCATGTTTTTCGTACGCTCCAGTCCAGTTTGTGGAAGTGGCATGACATCTCTTCTGATGAATTCTGTGTACCCACGTGAACAGATCAACCAGCTGACTTCATACATCGATGCATCCAATGTGTATGGCAGTTCAGACCATGAAGCACTGGAAATCAGAGACTTGGCAAGTCAAAGGGGTCTTCTGAGACAGGGCATTGTACAGAGATCTGGCAAACCCCTTCTTCCATTTGCCACTGGCCCACCAACAGAATGTATGAGAGATGAAAATGAGAGCCCAATACCCTGCTTTTTAGCTGGTGATCAGCGCTCTAATGAACAATTGGGTCTTACCAGCATCCACACATTGTGGTTTAGAGAACACAACAGAATTGCCACAGAGCTACTGAAACTAAATCCACACTGGGACGGTGACACAATATATCATGAAACACGCAAAATTGTTGGTGCAGAAATGCAACACATAACATTTAGTCACTGGCTCCCTAAGATCTTTGGAGAGGTAGGCATGAAGATGCTTGGCGAATATAAGGGTTATGATCCCAGTGTTAATTCTGGCATAACTAATGAGTTTGCAACTGCCGCTTTTAGGTTTGGTCACACACTCATTAATCCTTTTCTGTATCGACTGGATGAAAACTTTGAACCTATTCCACAAGGCCATCTACCTCTTCATAAGGCATTCTTCTCTCCATTTCGGATTGTAAATGAAGGAGGCATTGATCCACTTCTAAGGGGATTTTTTGGTGTTGCTGGTAAGATGCGTGTCCCGTCACAATTACTCAATACAGAATTAACAGAAAGACTCTTCTCCATGGCACGTACTGTGGCTTTAGATCTGGCAGCTATGAATATTCAGAGAGGCAGAGATCATGGAATTCCTCCCTACCATGATTTTAGAGTTTACTGTAATCTTTCTTCAGCTCAGACTTTTGAAGATCTGAAAAATGAAATTAAGAATCCTGAAATCAGGGAGAAACTTAGCAGGTGAGCCTGAGGTGAAGAAAAACATTCAATAATCTAAATATGCATGCAAAATTAGTAGCTAAGTGTCTTATCTAGAAGAAGATACTTGTTAAGAAATAGGGGAAGGTATATTTTAAGAAACTTCCATCAGCACCAGGAAATAGATGTGAAAAATTTCACATGCAGATAATTTCTCCACTTCTACATCTCTGCAAAAATAAGAAGTTAATATTTATACTGTATGTGTTTATGAAGTTACTGATTTGAAATGCCTGGTTTTGTAAATGCTGTTAAATATGAATGTTATTTCAGTGTAGGGTCATATTTAATGCCAGCCTCATGCAATTATTTACATGTTCAGTTCCATCCATTGCATATAGTGAAACAAATGGCAGTATTGCTCACCGTACTGTCATGTGGACATCCTTCACTTCCAGTAATCTGTTCTTCATTAGTTTGCATGTTTGAAAATAAGTCTTCACCTTCCTCCTACCCCTAGCTTATCCGCACAAAAGCGGAGACTAATTCTGTCTTAGCTATGGTAAAAGTGTGCAGAGGGGCGGGAAAGAGAAGCTATAAAAATGAAACAGTTCCCAGAAATCAGAAGAAAGCTACCGGGAGAAAGGAAATTGCAGGGTAGACTTGTAGACCCCTGTGGTGTTATACACATATACAACCTACATTGCAGAATTTCTTGCATATGTCTTGTTCACAAAAGATGTACCACTGTCACTGGCGTTTTTTAGTGTGTGTTATTAGTATCTCTTGCCCTTAGCTTTACCACATACTTAATGTTTTTGTAAATGTAAAATATTTGTAATTCAGTATTTGTGTTTTTCAATTTATAGGTTATATGGTTCTCCACTGAACATAGACCTATTTCCTGCACTAATGGTAGAAGAATTAGTTCCAGGGAGCCGACTGGGGCCAACTTTGATGTGTCTGTTAACCACACAGTTTAGGAGGATTCGGGATGGAGACAGGTAAATTGAAATACCATGAAAACCAAAATTAATTTTAAATTAATGATGTTTAATAACAGTTGCAATGTCATGTTTCCAAATCATACTCCATTTTATGTTCATTTATGATTTTAATATATAATTGAAAAGATGAAGAATACACATTTAAAACATTATTAGATGCCATTATTATTTCTTTAAATCTGTCACTTTTCATGTGAATATGTCATTCTGACGCCCATAAAGCAGAAATGAAACACGTTGGAGTGAACGCCCCCAAAGTTCTACAGTGCATCTGGGGACTTTGATTGTACATTTGTTTTCTTTTTTAATAGTCATTCCAAACCCAAAAACTTCAACACACACTGACTTTCCTATTACCAGATATTCAAGTCGCTTACCTTTTTGAAAAGGGCATGATACTTATCTCCTTTCGTTGTTATTTTAGTTACTTTATTGGCAAAGAAATTGTGGTTGTTGAAACACTTCCATCATCTCTGTTACTTAAGCATAGGTTGAAAAAGTATCACTCTGTTTATAAACCCACTACATATTTCTATACAAGCAGCCTGTGCATTAAATGAGTGTTAAAAGCAGATAGGTTAACCCAAAGAACACAATTTAATGGTTGTTTATAAATTGCTATATATGCACATTATAAGTAATTTCTCATTTTCAGTTTCTAGAGTACATGAAATAATAGTATTGCTATTGCAGCAGCCAGAAATCCTTTATACAATTTCAGCACACTGGTTCAGTATCTTAAAATTAACATTTATCTCATTTGAACACAATTTGCGACCTAAAACACTGATCTTTTCATGGCATGAGGGTAGAAGGACATAGGCTGATTGACCCCATCCTAGTGAAAGAGAAACACAGGAAGAATTAGGGAATTAGATTTGTTTCACTTTATTTAATGTTATTTTCTTTTTTTAAGTTACCAAATTGCTACTTAAGATAGTATAAAAGCTTTTTTATTTCTGTAGTCAATAACCCAAACCTTTTTGTATGCTTTTTTTTAAAAAAAAGCCCCAAACTTTATTAGATAAAATCTGTTTAAAAATTAAGCTGTGAAGCATAGAACTCTCATGCCTGGAGGCAGAAAGTAAATTCAGAAATATATGCAGTATTACCTACAGGTGGCTGGTGACAAGTAATTAGTTGTGTCACATCAGGATATTGATACTGCTTTTTTGGGTGTATCTGTTGGCATTTTTTCAGCAAAAGTGACTTTTCCTGGTTTTTTGGAGGGTTTTTTTTTTGTTTGTTTTTCCAAAACAACGGCAACAACAGTAGAAATTACAAGAAAACACTGAATATTTAGGAAGTGGGATTCTGCTGTCCAAGGAATACAAATGTTTTGAAACAACATGCCAGCAAATAGTAAAATATTATTCGACATAATGAAAGCAACTCTCACACCTTTGAAAAGCCCTTACAATGGGCAGAGGATCAAAGCTAACAGCACCATGCAAAACAAATGTGCCTGTGCAGGGAAAGGGACTGATGTTTGAAGGAAACTTAACTTCATGTCAAGATGGAAATTTCAGAATCTGATCCTAGTACTTTGAAATTCATTGGCTATTGTCCATTGGCCTAGGAAAATGATACACTAAGTAGGTAAAATGAAATTTGTTGACCATTATTCTAATTTTACTATAAAATTGATTCTGATTTCGCATAAAGTTTAAAGAGCCCCCTATATTTTTTGGGGTTTTTTTTAAATAGATGGGGAAAAGTATCAATATTTAATTATAACTCTACATTTTGTAAGAAAGAAACAATATCACAGTGAGCAGTTCTTATGTGTTAGAATAGTGTAAAATGTTTTCAAATCCCAGAGAGTAACTTAAGACATGTTCATTTCCAGGGGAGGCTTGTTTTTTGTAGTAATGTATTGTTTATATTTGCTATTGATAACAAGCTTTTAGCCCTTTGTGTATGGAAAATGAATTTTTTAAAACCATAGCATTTCCTCCTTGAATATAATGAATTAACGGAGCATATGCTATAGAGGCCCTGAATCAGTATAGTCATTAAAATAGTTTAGCAGAAAGAAAAAGTCATTAGTATTAAATCATCTCATTTTTATTTATAATAAGCTAGGTGTAGCTTAACCATTCTTCTAATCTCAGCAATTCCATCAAAATGTTTTCATACCCATAGGAAATTTGCCTGAAGGAAGAATTTATGGTCATTTAAGCCTTTTCCTTAGAAGAGCTCTGAACTTGGTAGTCATGCCATATTAGATGTCCAAAGATACCCCAAGACATCTAAATTAGACTAGAAGAGAAATCAAAGAATTCATTGAAGATTTCAACCCTTTCAGAGTCAGCATGGCAACAAGTAGGGCTGAAGTGATACCAGGCACTTATATTTTGGCATCTGGATCACTCCCTTGATACAATGTGAAGTTGAGAACAGGATTTAGGAAATAGATAATTTCATTCTGAGCACAGTATTCAAATACCTTTGTATTTTTTTCACTAGCAAACTTGTCTTTTCTGTGAGATTACAGGTTATGGTATGAGAACCCGGGTGTGTTCACGCCTGCTCAGCTCACTCAGATCAAGCAGACATCTCTTGCCAGAGTTTTGTGTGACAATGGTGACAACATAACAAGGGTACAACATGATGTCTTTAAGGTGGCTGAATTCCCACATGGATATAGTAGCTGTGAAGATATTCCTAAACTGGACCTCAGGATGTGGCAAGATTGCTGTGAAGGTCTGTATACAGGTGGATTTGGGTGCATTAATGTTAATGCACATTCTTAAGTGTCTGCTCATTTTATTTTAAGAAGGTATTTGACTGTTGTTTGCTTTTTGCTAAGACACTACAAACTCAGATCTGGAGCACAGCCCTTTTTAAGTGGGATATAATTCCATATTTTGTATTAAATAGATGCAGTATAATAATCACATAGATTTGAGTATTGCATGGTGTAGATAACTGTTTTGTTGTTTTCTTTCTTTTGTGGTTAAATACTCCTGTTCGTTGCCATCCCCTTCAAAAGTTAGGACAGTGGGGTGTTTTGGTTTTCTTCAAAAATAAGCTTCTTTTTTCTCCCAAAATAGGGTTTACTTGGCTGCATGAAGCATAGGACACTGCTTGGTGGCCTGCATGTTGGCTTCTCTCTCGCATAAAGATTTTCTGCATGGCCACTCTTTAGCCATCATCACATCAGACTTCACTGCATCTGTAACACAGTTAGAATCCCTTCCCAAGAGAATCTTCTGGATCATGCAGAATGATTTTTAGTAGCATCAACAACAAAATACTTCAGAGGACAATGACCTCTCTTTATTGAGATCTCCTTGGCAATGTTGTTACAATTTTCTTTTGACAAAACTCAGATGACATGCTCAGGCTTGAAAAGTATATTCAGGAACTCTGGGAACTTCACTGTTGAACTCTGACTATCTAAAAGTTGCTGTCAAACAAATTACTAAATGGAAAAAACTTGCTCTTATTTGAGAGGATAATAGTACTACTAGTTGATGTTTATTAGAGTCTTACAATATCCCTAGTAAGAACCTAGCTTTCAATACCAATATCATATAGATTTGCTGATGAAAAGTATCCAAATCTGTGTTCTTCATCTTTTCTACTACTGATTCTCTTGTTTACTACTGCTGAGTAGGATATTCAATATTCTGTCAAAAGATCTGCATGAATAAAGAACCAGTCACTTCCACTAGTGTCCATTGAACTATTTTTGGTAAGATATAATTGGCCAATGGCAAAGAGTTCTTTTGTGACATAGCTTAGAATTTAAGATAGATGGTAAAAGTTAAACTGATGGAGGATGTCCCTTCAATTTGCTACATACGTAGTAGATGCCAAGGAAGGATTCTAACAGGTGTGACTGTACCAAAGAACAACCTCATAGATTTTAATACGATCTTCCAGAATCTTTTCCAAAAATCCCTTTCATGTGCCAGAAACATTGAGAGAAAATCAATTATCACCCTTCAAATGCTTTACCATAAATATAGCATATTCTACCAGTTCAGGATAAGTTCACTTTGCCATGGTTTGTGAAGCCTGACAGTTTCACAAATACATTAATTATGTTGATTTGAAAAAATAGTAAAGCTGTTCTGAGAAATTATGTGTTGGTTTTCTAAATGTTATCACTGAGACTTCTAAAGCAGATGTTATCTTTGGAAAATCTTTAGAGTATTCATCCATTCAACACCCTAGCTTGTATTTTCATTCAAGAATGTTGCTACCAGACAGTAATACTGCATGCAGTGCAGTTAGACAACTGCCAAGCAAAAGAAAGGGTAAATAAGTAATGTTCTTTAAAAAAATTGCCAATATGTATCCCCTTTTTGTGAACTCTTGAAGCCTTGCAGAGGCTAATGAAGGAAAAGCAAGGTATGCATGGCTTGAACTGCCTTCTTGCATGGATGAATGATTGTGATGTTTTCTGTGGGAATCCAGTTGAAGCAAATAATTTAAAATATTTCTTCTATGGCACTAGGGACTTGCCACTCCTCTGAGGTGGGGGTCATACACTCAGAAACAGCTCTTCCTTGGAGCTGAATACATTCTGGTGCTTTGTTTCTTTGAACTTATTATTGTTTATTTTTTAAAAGGAAAAAAATCATTCTCCACATTAAAATGCTTCTAATGAAGTTCTAATTACAAATGTCTTAATTTAAAATTTAGAGTACAGAATGCTGTTCATTGCACCTTATGTGTGTTTCATAAGTGACTCATATGTTCAGCTTTTTCAGTGTGGTTAAAAATGCATCTGGTTTTGTTATCCTTCCTGTTTTGTTAAAGTCAAAATACTTTTCCATATGAAGAATAGAAAAACTACTCTCCTTCCTAACTCTACCTCCTCCCCTCCTGTGGCCCAGGGATAGGGACTGGGGACTGTGATCAGTTCATCATAGTTTCTGCCACCGCTCTCAGGGAGAGGAGTCCTTCCCCTGCTGCAGTGTGGGGTACCTCCCAGAGGAGATAGCTCTCCACAAACTTCTGGCTACAGTTCTCCACTAACTGCTGCAGCGTGGGTCACTTTCCACAGGGTGCAGTCCAGTCTCTCAGGGACAGCCTGCTTCAGCATGGGTTCCCCACAGGATCACAAGTCCTAACAGGAAATCTGCTCCAGTGTGGGTCTCCTCTCTCTGCAGGTCCCTGTCAGGAGCCTGTTCCATCATGGGCTTTCCATGCATCCCTAAACCCAGCTCCCTCAGCATTTCCTCGTGAGACATCTGTTCCAGAACTTTTATGAGCCTCGTTGCCCAGAACTGAACAGGGTACTCGAGGTATGGCCTGTCCAATGCCACATACAGGGGGATGGTCACTTCCCTAGTCCTGCTGGCCACACTATTGTTGATATAAACCAAGATGCCATTGGACTTGGCCAGCTGGGCACACTGTTGGCTGATACTGAGCTGAGCTGTCAACCACCACCCCCAAGTCCCTTTCTGCCAAACAATTCTTGAGCCACTCCTCCCCCAGCCTGTAGCACTGCGTGGGGTTGTTGTGTCCCAAGTGCAGGACCTGGCACTTTGCCTTATCAAACCTTACGCAGTTGTCCTCAGCCTATTGATCAAATTGGTCCAGGTCTTTCTGTAGAGATTTCATACCCTCAGGCAGATTGGCACTCCCACCCAACTTAGTGTTGTCTGTAAATTTACTGAGGGTACACTCAATTCCCATGTTCAGATCATCAATAAAGATGTTAAACATGTCTGGCCTCAGTACTGAGCCCTGGGGAACACCACTAGTGACTGGCCACTGATTGGGTATGGCTCTATTGACCACAACTCTCTAGGCCAGTCAGTATTTTACTCATTGAAGAGTCTACCCATTCATGCTATGAGCAGCCAGTTTTTTCTAGAAATATTCTGTGGGAGACAGTGTCAAATGCTTTACTGAAGTCCAGATAGATCACATCCACAGCCTTCTCTTCATCTACTAATCAGGTCACTTTGTCATAGAAGGAGATCAGATTGGTGAAGCAGGACCTTCTCTTCATAAATCCATGTTAGTTGGGCTTGATCCCCTGGTTGCCCTGCATGTGCATTCCTCAGTGTGATGAATTCTACACCTGGGACGGGGCAACCCTGGCTGTACATACAGACCAGGGAATGAGATACTGGAAAGTAGTGCCACAGAAAGGGACCTGGGGCTTCTTGTTAATGGCAAGTTGATTATGAGTTAACAGTGTGCCCTGGTAGCCAGGAGGGCCAACCGTATCTTGGGGTGCATCAGGCAAGACATTGCCAGATGGTGGAGGGAGGTGATTGTCCCACTCTACTCTGCACTGGTGCAGCCTCACCTTGAATATTTTGTGCAGTTTTGGGCATCACAATATCAGAAAGACAAAAAGTTATTAGAGAGTGTCAAAAGAAGGGTAATGAAGATGGTGAAGGACCTCGAGGGAAATCCGTATGAGGAGCAGCTGAGGTCACTTGGTCTGTTCAGCCTGGAGGAGACTGAGGGGAGACCTCATTGCTGTATACAGCTTCCTCACAAAAGGAAGTGGAGGGGCAGGCACTGACCTCTTCTTTCTGGCAACCAGCGAGAAAACCCGAGGGAGCAATCTGAAGTTGCATCAGGGGAGGTTTAGGCTGGATATTAGAAAATGGTTCTTCACTCAGAGGGTGGTCAGGCACTGGCACAGGTTGCCTCGGGAATTTGTCAGCACCATGCCTGACAGAGTTCAAGAAGTGTTTGGACAATGCTCTCAGCCACAGGAGCCAGGAGTTGGACTAGATTCTGTGATTTTGTGGTAGCATGCAGAATGATCTTCTCCATGACCATGCCTGGAACCGAGGTTAGTCTTATAGGCCTGTAGTTCCCCCGATCCTCCTTCCAGTCATTCTTATAGATGGGTGTTACATTTGCTAATTTCCAGTCAGCTGGAACTTCTCCAGTTATCCAGGACTGCTGATAGATGTTTGCATGTGGTTTGGTGAGTTCTTTTGACAGTTCCGTCATTACCCTGGGGTGGATCTCATCAGGGCCCATGGACTTGTGAGTGTCCAATTGGCATAGCAAGTCATTACCCGTCTCCTCCTGGATTATGAGGGCTTCACTCATCTCCCCATCACCAATATTCAGCTCTAGGAGCTGAAAATCCTGAGGGCAACTGGTCTTAATATTAAAGACAGCGGCAAAGAAGGCATCAAGTACCTCTGTTTTTTCTCATTCCCTGTCACTAAACTACCCTCTACTTTTAGCAACTGATAGACACCTTTCTTGACTCTCCTTTTGCTGCCAATGTATTTATAAAAAATACTTTTGTTTTTGACTAGAGTGACCAAATCAAGTTCTAGCCTTATAAAGCCTTAAACAAATCATGATAAAACATGTTTAAATACACTGAATTTCATTAGAAGAGTTAGGATGCATCCTTAATCTGAGTTCATTTATACATGGTCTTTCAGTAGAATAGGCCTATATTTATGAACTCCTGGATTTTAAGACTGGACAAACAGTTATGCCAGATTACTTCTCTACTAGCCACATTAATCTCTTATTATACATTTCTCAGAATGGTCTTTCATCTTCAGTGAAAATACTAAGCAACACTGGCTAAGCACTAAATTCTGCAGGGAAAACAACATTTAAAAAAGTTAGCAGCACACTCAATGTGAGACTGCAGGTTGTTTCGTGACAATTGGAATTGTTCACCAAGAACTCCTCAAGTACCCAAATGATGCAATTTATGCCTGAACACATTTTCTCTTTACACAGATCTTGTTTGCTTCAGTTGGGTCATATTTATTTTTGCTTTCTACATTCAACTGTATCCTTTTACGTTTAAATTTACATTTAAAGACATGTCTGTTAGCTTAATAACAATTCAGTCTATGCCAGGATACTAAAATAAAGTTCCAGGATCTTAAATTTTGAGAATCACATCCTTTTTATCTTTGAACAGAAATGCATTTCACAGCATCCAGCATTTCAGTGTAATTACAAATTTTATTGAGAAAATCAATATTTTTATGCATATTTCATCCAAACCAAGAATATTTTATCTTTTTGAGGTATCCATGATCAGTAAAATGCAGTTCTAATTTATAAACACAAAATAAGGAGACTTAATGTATGACAGTGTTTTGTCTTTGCTACCAGGAGTCTCATGCTGGTAGCTGCCATCCCTAGTGATAAGCGACAGGGAAGCAATAGGCTTCAATCATTGTATTTGAATTCAAACTCCTGAATAAGTCCCCGGATCTAAGATCCCAGTCTGCTGAAGTCCTGCTGCAGGCAGTAGAGAAAGAGATGTCTCTAGAGGACAGTTCAATCTGCAGTCCCTTCTTAAGTCAATATTCATTGACTACAAAGGCAACATGTATAAGAAAGCATCCTAACGGAAGTGTCTCGGTGATTTCTGCAAATCTAGGCAGTTGAAGGATTTTTTTCATCCCTGTGCGCCGTTGCTGCCTTTCTAAGATACTGTTACCTTCACAGTCTAATGGGCAGAACAGTTCTTAGAGGCCTTATTTCTATAATTTCTGTGGATTTTCAGTCTGTCTGAATTTACTTTTTCTTACTGATGTTTAATATTTTTATTCAAAAAGCTTCATGTTTTTGATCTGCAAGAACTTCTAACTAGTCCTGTTTAATTTTTCTGCTGGAGAGGTTAGATTTTTTTGCTTTGGTTTGCTTTCTCCTTTATCTTCCTGTAGACCATCCAAAACCTATTCAGATCATGAAAGCCTGATATGTTTTTAATGTCTTTAGTATGTCATTAGCCATATATTAACAATTTATATAGTCATGTTCTGTGAATTATCTGGACATTTGCTTTCCCAGCAATGTCTTAACTTTCTGGTTGCAGACTGATCACAAAGCTCATTCTGTGAACATCTTTATTTTATTATAATTCCCTAGAATATCAGCTGGCAGAAGACAGTCTGAGTTGTTACTTTATCTTCTGCCTTCTATACCAGTATTAATTTTCCAGATGTTTAAATGTTTGTACAAAATACATCTGTTCCAATCTAAGCAGATTTCTGTTGGATTTTAGACCACCGGATTACATTTTTTTTGCTGCTGTTTAATTTATCATTTGTTAGAAAGTCTTATTCAACAGAAGAAATGAAGAAATGCAGTGCAGTGTGAAGGGATGTAACCTGTTTAGCAATAACAAAACCAGCTATTTTGAGTTTCATTTCATGTGAAAAGACATTTTCATACATTGTGCAATTCTTAAGTAGCTGCTTTGTGAAAACATATGCTAAAAAAAATCTTTTCACATCAGACATTTTCAGTGTTTCTCCTCTCTTTTACTGCTCCCACTGGCATGACTACAAATTCTTAGATATATACCAATGCTTACAGTAACAGCAACTTAATTCACTGCACTAAATCTCAGAGAATCGAGCTATGATCAAATAGATAATGATATGTGCTTTTCTTCACATTTCCTTAGTCTCTCAAGCTGCTTTGATTTAATCTACTGTTAGATTAATTCTTCCTGGCCCAGACTTTGAGAAGGGATTCACTGGCAATAAAGAATGCTCAATAATTCTGAATGCCAGGGGGTTTTCTGTCCAATTTTAATTATAGGTGCATTTTTAAAACCTTGTGGGAAATGGGGTTTTCTGAATATGTGGACATGGCTTTTTTATACAAATGGAAATGCCAGTTTCATCATGGAAAGGGTTGTTAAACATTGGAAAGGACTGCCTAGGGAGGTGGTGGAGTCACCATCCCTGGAGGTGTTCAAGAAACAACTGGACGTGGCACTTTGTGCCATGGTCTAGTCGACAAGGTCGGGTTTGGTCAAAGGCTGGACCTGGTAATCTCAGAAGTATTTTCCAGCATAAATGATGCTGTGATTCTGTGTGATTCTGTAAATGGATTATCTTGACACTCGTAGTGTAGCAATACGTAGCTTCTGGAAGAAGAAATTGTCCACAGAGAAAAAAATTCTTAGGTAGCTTTGAAACATTTGATATTTCTGCAGAAAATTAATTGGATTGGGTGTAGCTAATCTGTGGACACCTTAGACAGGCTGAAGAAAAGCAGAATTTTAGGCTTATTTTTCTACTGCTAAGGTACTCTTCATTAAAATTTTTTAAAAGATGGAAAGGATAAATTTCTTGGTTTAGGCCTTCTGAAAACTAGACCATTCTGTCCTGCATCTCTCAGCAGTGACATTCCTCTTTGTTGTACCTGAAACAAGAAACCAGGAACAAGAGTTGTTAATTTGGCAAGCTGACATATTTGAGTCTTCAAAAAACACAGATAGACAGGTCTGTGTACTTAGAGCTGTCACTGAACATATGGTTCTCATATTTACCAGTCTAAGGTGATAAAACCATCCCAGGATTTCAGACCTTTGTTTCTAAAAAGCAACCTAGGAATAAAAAAACAACGGGCCATTGTGATACTGTACTAAAAAAAAAAAAAAGTCTATATTATGTAAGATGACCCTAGGAGTTACTGAACAAAGGAGGATAGCAGAAACCTTTCACATATTGCTTCCAAGAGAAACAAGCTTCTGTGACACTCAGGAAAGTTTTAGGCAAAACATTGCTTCAAGAAAAAAACTAGTTCTCTCTCCAGTGGCCCTTCCGAGTGTGACCCCTTTTCTCACCATACTAAATATAGAAGTGTCTAAGGGTGTTCAAAAATGCCTTCATGCCAAGCATCTTAGAGTCACATCAGTCTGTTCCCATCTGAAAGAGCAAGAAGATCGTGTGAGAAACAGCATAACACACACAAAGAATGAACAATATGTTGGCAGTGAGTACTATCTAGTTCTTTGGTGGTGCTGTTTTTATAGGAGGAAGGTAATTCAAGAATGGGACAAACTGCAAGGAAGAAAAAAGGAAGGAGAAATTGTATAACTTGTGTCAAGAATGATCTGTAGGTATTGGTTATTTGCTTTCAACTAATAATCAGTACCTTTTTTTTTTTGCCAGTCATCTTTTTTTTTTTCTGTCTTATGTAATACTAAGTCATGACAAACTTAAGTTTTTCCTAACAGAGAAATTATAATAGTCTAATTTAAGTAAAAGTCCAATACAATTAAAACTAGTCCAAGACACTTATTTTTGTATAATCAGAGCAACTTTACATTTGTTTCTCAAGTTGCTCAGTTCAGCAGTGATTAGAGCCTTGTATACTGACTTGAAACTTTTTCAATAATTTATGTTAGTGCTTTAGGTATTCCATCTGAATTCCAGAAATATATTTTATAAAGGTTATTGACTTTCTGGATTAATTTGTTCTGGTGTAAATTAAGATAAACATTAGGGAAAATTGCATCTTCCCCTGTTTACTTGCTTTAATGGCTCATTTTACTAATACCAGACTTAGCTGGGATATGTTCAAGGCATTCTGTATTTCATCTTTTCCTTCTGTTTTAGCAGACTCTGATTCTAACAATTGATCCTGATGTTGGTTCCTGCTTCAGCCTGACCCAGTATAACTTTTAGTTTTAAAGCTTCTGTGAACAGAAATGAGAAAACATCTATTTTCTCATTGTCTCCACTCCGAAGTGATGCTGTTTTGTTTTCCTTTTCTTAAATGGGACTCCTTCCAAATACTCACTGTGTTAGGAAGGCTAAATAAAGTGAACTGAAGGAAAGACATACTTCATCCTGTCCTCTTAGCTTCTTAGGAGATTTCTGTCATAGATTATTCTCAGGCTTGAGATTCTTCAGTCTGTGGTGGAAAGTGTTTTAGGGTCTGGTGATATCTTCAAATTCCTCAAATTTAAAAATGGGGCTGGTCAACCTGTAAAGTGTGTCTGCAAATGTTCTCCAGGATTCAATTAAAAATTCTCTTTCAGATGCCAAAAATAAGAAATAATAATGCCTGGAATAGATGAGGAAGGCACAGCATGGGTTTTCTGCCATTATTTTTCTTCATACGTAGCTACCCCTTTTCAAAATCAGAATATAATTAAAAGCCAAGACAGTGGAAATTTCAGAAGTGAAAAGAATAGTGAAAGTAGCACTAGATAGGTTTGTGAAAATAGTGTTTATTTGTTTCACACTAAAAAGCTGCTCTGTGAACAATCATACTTTCTGCATAAATGTACCACTGAGACACATTCAGCTGCCATCGGCTGATTCCAGAAGGATCAGACTAAATGTTTGAATTTTCTTTACCAATTCAGAAGACACTGCAAAACCATATTAATAGCATAACTGCTGAAATATTCAGTAGTTTATAATGTGCAATTTCTTGTCTATTTACAGACTGTAGAACTAGAGGACAGTTTAATGCATTTTCATATCACTTTCGGGGAAGACGTTCTCTTGACTACAGCTTGCAGGAGGACAAGCCCTTGAAGAAAATGAAAATGGTCAAAACAGTAAGGTGAGATTTTTTTCTTTTAGGAGTATAAAAGAAAATTTGTTTTCAAAATGAATTGAAACTAAATGATTCTGTTTAAGTGCTGGACCAGTGTCTGCTTTTACCAGTGTCTGCTTTCTTGAGTTTATGATTGATGTGTTTCATCCTGACACTCCTGTATATCTGCTAACAATAACCTGCCTTTTTTTTAACCTCAATTTTGTGTAAGATTCTTTGTAAGTGACATAGTATAATGCTTTTCATGAAAAAACTCAGTAATGAAGTATAATTTGGGGATTTGAAATTCCACATTCCTACTGTGCCTGCAGTAACCAAACTAAATTATTTCATTTCCTCTTTGGAGTTGCTAGGTCCTCCTGTAGTAATAGGAGGAAACCAAATATTGATTACACTGGTATAAGATTTTGTGATAATGGTAATCTTGCTTATGGTACCAAAATACTCAGAGCAGAAACAGAGGAGTGCTACAGACAATATTGTTTATAACTCCCTAATCCTCAAAATACTGTATCAAAAGAGTCAATCACAGTATCAGTCATAAATTGTCAGCTGCACAGTGTTCCTACTCCTTCCAGGGAATCAAAACTTACATATGACCTAGTGGCTTGAAAAGAGTTTTGCTCAGACCAAGCATTTCTTGTGAAGATCCTTCATGATGAGCAAACTTGTATTATAGCTCTTTCCATTTAGCATGCTTTCTTTCAGCAAATAAAATTATCTGCTTGTCTGATGATGCTGACCAGGAAGTCTGCCCACTCAGTCAGGGAAAGCATCTGCATAGATGTGTAGACAGGTAAATTTATTTCAGCAATTTCAAATATTCATGCAGATGTTATAGCACTGAAGAAACATCACCATTATATTTCACTCAATTCATAGGAATCTGTCCTGAAGTAACAGAGCCTTTAGGTGTTTAGGATTTTAGACAAGACAGCAACTGAGTATGAAGTTGCTTATAGATAATATGAGAAGGAATGTTCATTTGAAGTAATCCTTGAAGAAAGATGTTTTGTCTGTCTTTGCAAGCTAAAAGTTTTCAAATTTACAGAACAGGAATTCACTTTTTAAAGATGCTAGTCCCATGGTTCTACAACTAAAAGGGTTAAATTAAATAAAAATGAAAGCATGATAAAATAAACACTTTTATCTGAGTAGCAGCTTGTTTTTGTTAGTTTACTGTTTGACTGTGTTTCAGAAATGAAGGTCAAAATATATAGCAGTCCAATTATTACTTAGGACTACAAAATAGTAAATTTACAATGTTTTATTTAAAACACAAATAAAGCTAAAGCAACCTCTGTCCTTTACCAGTTTCATCAGTTCTCATGCTCATTGTATTTTAATTGCGTTTGTGATGAGAAGATTTTTTCTCCTTCTTTTTCCTTCTCATTTTCAATAACTTGAGCAGGTGGGGAAGATTAAGCATTTTGTTATACAGCAGCAGCTGGTTTACTTGAATTTTGGCATGTTGTGTTATTTGGAGTTCTTTTTCTTTAATTTAGATGAAAAACTATGGGAATCTAAGTAGCTTGAACCCCTGCCAGTAAGTGCTGTTTTAATTTATGCAGAAAGATTATAAATCCTGGGCCCTGTTATATGCTGGAATTTCTTTGCCAGTTCATTTTTTGGGTATCCCTTAGCACTGGAGGAGGCATGCTAAAAACAAAATAGGAATGCTTGTATGGATTCAAGAACTTCAATGTAGTAAGTTACTTAAAAATTAGTGTTATCCTTAGTTTTGGATACATGTTTTGTTAAGTGATTCTAGATAATATTATTCCAGATAATATATTATTATTAGTTATGGACAGTTCTTTTGATGACTCAATCTCATCAACAGATTGAAATGATTGACACAATTAATGTTGTACATCTGTTATCAGATATCAGCTGGAAACTCCTGTAGACAAGAGAGTTTAGATTTTGTGTACTACAATCAGTATTGATTTCAAATGTTTGTTAAAATGGAATACAGGAATATGTTCATATCTAAAAGTACTTCTCATTTATTTATGAAAACCAACTTTTTCCTTTTTAAAGTCATGTTTCTTTAAATGCACATTCTGCTAATGAGCATATGGCAGAACAATCTATGGTTCAGAATGTGAAATGTGAATTTCCTATTTGGAAGTAACACTTTTTAAGACTCTCTCACTTTTGTTGCTTTTGTATTGGAGGCTCAAGAGTGAATTAAAGTAATGCTCTACAGTGTCACTGATGACAACTTTGTGTATACCCCTACATTAAATACTTAATTTTTCTAAGTAAAAGAATTTCCCTCTTGCTAGTGATATTAATAGTAGTCTGGAGCTCACCTGGATCACTCATTCAGCACCCATGAGTCTTGTGTTCTGTTGTGGTTCATACCATTCCTACATTTGTTGGTGGCTCTTCTTTTAGATTGTTGTTAACTGTCCCAAGATATCTAGCCAAATAAGAATGAGTTAGATGAATATCCTGACTTGGCATTCATTTGTTGCAGTTCTGTGAAACAGAGTAAATACTTTCATAATGCCACATCAGCATCTAATGAAAATAGAAATGTACCTGCAGTGAATGACTTCAAAGAATTTGTTTTGGAAATGCAAAAAACTATTTCAAGCCTCAGAAATCAGGTAAGATGACATAAGGGACAGTGTCTAATTGTAGATTTAATTCATAATGTTTTCCTAACATTACTCCTCTTATGTTTTTAATATTTAGACATCCCCTGCAGCCAAAACCCACCACATAGTATCTCAAACAAAAAACAACACAGAACATGGTGTGTTATTATTCTTTATTTCTTTGTTCTTTTGAAGTCATAATGAAATACTCTACAATTAGACCCTCTTGACTTCTCAACCTAAAGTTTTGTGTAATCATTGTATACTAAACATGGAATTAGCTTTTCTCTAAAAATTTGTGTGTAGCGATTAATGAAATCTTTTTTCCTCTTCAAAATATATAGAATCTTTGTAAAACTATGACTAAAATGTAGAGTTTATAAGAAGTAATATGTCAAACTACTGCTGGAAACATAGTTAAGATCTAGATCACCTAGAGAAGACTTTTACAATGTTTACAAGTAAACTCTTTATTCAACCATAGTGGAATTCAGCTTTCAAAGTGTACACCATGCAGGAGATAGTCAAAAGTCCAAGCAAATATTTTTAATTAAGGTGGGGTTTTTTTTAAAAAAAAATGTCACCTCGTTTACAAAATATTTTTGACAGTTTAAATTTGTCTTTTCATATATGACATGCAGTTTGCTTCTCTTTGTATGTTGTAGCTGAATATTCCAGTGGTAGGAAAGATCTATTTTCTGTTAGCTTTCTTGTGAAAGAATGTCTTCAGAAGTATTACCTGTTTCTAGTCTTTTAGCATTATGAAAACCAAGCACCAAGAAGAAAAACCCAGATGAGTATTTATCATGGATTATGTAGCATAAGAGAAAAGACAGAATAGTTTTCAGAAATAAATCCCTTTCTTTGATTTTGTTAACTTTTTTGAATGTTTTCAGATAAAAAAACTTGAATCACGCCTTAGTAATTCTGATTGCACTGATGAAGATGGTAAATCATATTCCAGCAATGAAACCTGGAAAAGGGACCCTTGCACTGTGTGTGAATGCAAGGTAAGTATGTAGGAACTCATTTTAAGATAGAAAGTATATTAATTCCTGCTTCTAAAACAGCAATTGCAGTTTTGTGCTTGCTAATTTCTGAGTAATACATGCTAATTGTTTTTTATGGATCTTCAGTTATTTTCTGCAAAAAATTGCATTGCTCAGATATCCCCTCCCTTTACTCTGTTTTACAATCCAGCCTTTATGTATTTTTATTATAGTTCCATTTTTTTTGATGTATAGTTATATGGGTAAAATTAACTGCAAAGTGAGTCACTTTTTGGAAAAGTCTAGCATGAAAATGTATAAAAGCTCATCTGGTTTAGTGCTAGATTTTAATTTTCTTTTATCATGGTGAAATTTTAAATAAGGTAGTAAAAGAAATGTTAGTACTTGGTGCCCCAGTAGTGTCCAAACATTACATAAAAGGGTATATGCTGCTTCATTAAAAAGATGTAATGCAGAGAGAGCCTTAGCCTTTTCACTGTGAGTTTATGCTGAAACAAACTTCATGGACTTAATCATAATAGTCAGGATCTTAGAGAGGATGAATGCGAATATGTTCTTCAGTAGTGCAAAAAAAATGTATTTTGTCTGTGGAAGATGTAGCTGAGTATGTTTTGGTTTTCTTACTTTTTCCTGACACAGGTTGGTCAGATTACCTGTCTTGTGGAATCATGCCCACCAGCTGAGTGCGAAGTGCCTGTGAAGGTTAAAGGACGTTGCTGTCCAGTTTGCTTACAACAAAATATTAATAAAAAGAAGCCATAAGTCTGCTTTTTAAGAGTTTAGGGTGTATACTCCTCAAATCACATCAGTGCCTGCTGATGGCAAAACCAGGTAACTACAGTCTTAGCAACAGCAAGAAATCAAGATTTAAAATATTCTAATGGTGCTCTAACACTATAACATGGCATATTGTTTTATTTTCTGCCCATGAAGGTAAATCACAATGCAAAAATTAATGAAAGGGAAATTAGCAAACAGGTCAAAGTTAATTTTGTGTTATACTTCTCAGGTTAGACAAACTCAAACTGGTGCTACTTTAAAAGAACACTGTCAGGTAGTTTTAGGTACCCAAAATGACTGGGCATAGGACTTACTCTAACATGAACACTTTTATTCCTGTCTTTAATTAGAAACATTGGAAGTTTACTGTCCCTCTGTAGTACCAGTCTGACTTGATATTTAGCTCATTGTTGTTATTTAGTAAAACGTTGGGAAAAAGAAAACACGAGGTCACTGTGCCCGAAGCAATGCCGTATGGGACCAGTTTCTGCAAACATCAATGCATGGAATTTCTGCATCTGGACCAGCAAGGAAATACAGAAGACTTTTCAACATCCTTTCCTTAATTTAAGGAGCAAAATTAATCAAATTTTTCAAAAAGCTAGGATTAGTAAGGAAATATAAATAAATGTAATTGAAAGATACAAAAAGCAACTGAATGTAATTGACAGTGTTCCTCGTTCTAGGGAAACAAATGACAAAGTAGCATTTGATCTTAAAAGTGAACATAATCCTTTTTGTCAAAACATATGTAATTTCTTGGCAACATTTTTAAAAAATTTTAAATCATTGTAACATCGTCATCCAGTCCATTTCTAAAGCATGCTTCTCTGGATCTCAGATCAGCTCATGTAATTGTATGACCCTGTTTTGAAAATGTGAAAAGATGTCACATGCCATTTTGTAAAAGATTCCTACTGATTCACTGTGTGTATAACAGACATATGTTCCTGATTATATTGTGGCACTGTTTGTTGAAAAAAAAAGAAAAGTCAAAATCAAACATGATAATTAATTGTGGATTGACTACTTCTTCTGACAAGATATTTGATTTTAAAATTTTTTCAGTTTCCTCTAATACATATATATTTTTACCTCAATATTTGTAGCATTCATGTTAAAAACGGTCTGCTAATGGACTTTATCTCCCATTTAATAAATGTTTAACGTTATAGAGTATATGCCTACACTAGCATTTCAAAGTTGTGTACTGTTTAGAATGCAAACTGCATAATTTTTGACCAGGAATCATACTGAGTGAAGGACAACTGTCATACCTCATTTTACAGCATTTTTTTGTGTTTGTTCAGAATTGATTCTTTCCCTGAATACTGCATATATTAGAGTTTATGGCTCTGTCATTTAGTCCTAAATCAGGACTAGCTAGGATTAGAGCTGCTCCTTAGTTATATAGTTCACTGAGTTCTGAGTTTATTGTTCAAATTTAGGGGACAGAGATTTGGGTATCAAAGAAATCTGCACAAAATTAAACACTCTTATCCGAAACATTTCAGATTGTGCAAACAGACTGAATACTTAATTATTGAATGGTAGAACAAATACCTTTCTAATAACTAACCTAGCACAGCAATATGAAATCCACTATCATATTTTGGCACATAATTTCTCTGATTACTAACATTAATAATTTCTAATTTGATTAACTGTTACCATGACACACATTCAAATTTTGGTGTATCTTTAAAGCTTACTACAGAAACTTATTTCATACTATGGTAGGAGCAATATGTACAAGTGAGTGCTGTGTTACAGGTGTGTGGTACACATGGAACTACAATTTATATTTTTAAGAATATTTTAATTGATTTTATATACAATGTTTTGATTTATGTAATTTTCTATGTTAATACTTATAGAAATTGTGTGTGGCGAGCATGTTTGAGTATCATATGGTTCCTAAAGGTTGTCATTCCTGTGTTTCTTTGATACTCTGGTATTTTGTTGACTTTTGTTGAGAGTCCAAACCACATGTTTCATCCTGTAATTCCAACTCAGATGGAACTCCCATTGACCTATAGCAGAAATTCCTCAAAGAAGAGGATTGCAGAGCTAAACCAAATATAATTTAACTGTCCAAACAGTTAAATAAGGCTGTAATACATCCAGCTGGTTACCACTGGTCTTCTTTTATTCCAATTTTATATTAAATAAACTTTCTCAAGATTTTTGCTTATAGGAGAAGAGAGTTTCCATTTATACATTAGAAAATAGTACCTTATATCTGATTGTTCCTTTTCTTCAGCCTCCAGAGTAAAGTGGGAGGTTTTCTTCATTGTTCACTGTTTATTCATATGGTATATAAAATGGGCTTAGGAGTCTGGATATTTAAACAAGTGTAACAAGTGTAATGTTGAGTTATTTTCTGCCATCCATCTGTTTACAAACCAGGAAAAACAGGTCTTTATCCACAGTTTAAAATGTAATCAGTCAAGGGTTGTACTAGTTCAGTTTTATTGCAGTGTCTGTAGAACCAGCATTGAATTTAACATTTCTGAAGCAGTGGCCAATGGCTAGATGACCATTTCCTCTGTTATCCACTGTGAGAATATTGCTGTAATATGTTGCAAATTTTACATATTTATTTTCTTTTTTAATGTTACCTAAAACAAAGTCTTTGTTGTTGTTATTTTAATCAGTTAATTTACCAAAGAACTGTTTGCACTGTATAATGAATGCTTTTCAGTTAAAATAAAATGGGCCACATTTCCAAGTAAGTTCCAGTTGATTTTTTTCTTGACACATGTATTGTTTGCATTATTTGCTGAAGGTTCCAGGGTGTAGGCTTTTATCAAATATCCATATTATTTATCTTAATCAGGATTGTCATGATCAAGACTCCATTTCTGAGAACTGAGCAATAAGCTAAGGAGTCATATAGGTTCAGTAGGTTCTGTAATATTACGACACATAGAATTAAAGTGTCTATTCACTGTTTTCTTCTACATAGTGGGAAAAAGATACCATAGACTCACAAAGAATATTTAAGAAATACACTTATTTCTTAGCAAAGGTATGTATTTGAAAACTCTTAGTGCTGAGCCTTTTTTGCGTATTTTTTATGGGAGAGTCATAATAGTTACATACAAGTACATGTGTACTTAAGTCTGTTCTTACAGTTTCTTCACTTCCTCACATCATCAAATAGATCCAGCAATGATTTTTCTTCCCAAGCACTTGATTCTACATTCATTCTTTATTCACATCATTTCACAAATGAATATCCAAGTTCAGGGAATCTCAGCTCAAAATTAGTCTTCTGCACAAAACAGATCTTATTTACCTCATCTTGTTTCTCCATCACATGATATGAATTACTGCTGGACACATGATGAGTTACTCTCATCATGTGAGATGTTAGGATCTCTACAACACTGTGTCAGTTCCTTTGTCAGGTCCACCTGAAATTCATCTGTTTCTTCATAATGTTAAACAGTCATGAGTTTCCTGATGCAATATCATTGAAATTAATACAATTCTAAGTTGCCTTACAGTGAAATGGGAGAAGTTAAATTCCAAGAGATAAAGTTAACTGAGCTTCACTATAGGATGGCTTTGAGTATCGCATAAGGCAAATCTACATAAGCAAAACTGCAATAGTTCATTTGTGTATTTCCCAGAAGGCTGCTGAAACATACTGTTGCTCATCTGAAACTTTGATGAGTAGACTTCAGTCGCTATCCATTAAGAATTTGAGGGTAATTGGATTTTTTTCCCTCCAAACTCAGGTAATATTAGTTTGGCAAAGTACTGGTAAACTTTTTTTCTAGTAACTTAGATGGGTAATATATGCTTCTTTTAACAGATGTAGTCCTCAGATTCCTAAGACTAATCTACATAGTTACATTTCAGCAACTGTTTTGGGGTTTTTTTGCCACAAGACTAAAACAAGCAGAGACTTGAGGAGGTTTCATTTCAGTAATAACTTAGTCCAAACATGACAAGTTCAACACAATTAATTGCCAGTAAGTTTGCTAACAGTTATAAAAAAAAAACCCAAACAAACCACAAAGTGTAGACATTTAGAAAAAACTCTTGGACTGATACTGATATATTTTGAGGAAAAGTCAGTTATATATGAAATGAATCACGTAAATTGACTTTATTCCTTTTGGTTGATTACAGTTAAGAATCATTTGGCTGCAGTATGTTTAAAGTTGTCTTTACTGAGAGTGACCTCCCACAGTCAGTAACTTTGTTTTGTAAAATAGTATTTTCCTGCCTTTATATGATCTAAAATATTTCTCCTTATATTTTCTTTTGAATCCCCTACTAGTTTTATGGGGTTTGCCTATAGTATATAAGAAATCAGTATCACTACACTGATTTGTCTTATGTATAAGAAAAAATGAGATCCAATATGTGAAAAAACTTGTTAGACAGATTGTCAACAAAAAAATACCACTGTGAGCGTATGTATTTCATTCATGCTGAAAGTTTGTCAGGCTCTCAGTTGCAGTTATCCTGGCTGCTCAGTTTCATGCAGTAGTTCCTTTTCTTTCCTTTTTGCACACATAGCCTGCTGTGACATGGCAAGGAAACCTCTGCACCTCCAACACACTTCTTGTCTTTTGTGGTGAATGTATTCACTGTCAAGCCAACAGTGTTATGAATGGTCCTTTCACTGTGCTTTAGCATTCCAGCCTGGTAACAGATGGAGCAGGGCGCAGATCAGATATGTCTAAATTACAAGAAGATCTGGCCAGCTGTGTTTAGCTGAAAAGCTATGAATTGAATATCTCTGTTTAGATTCAGAAATGGAACCGAACAGCAATCCCTGCAATAAATGAACAAACTTAATTGCTGCATTCAGTAAATTTGTTTGTGCTTATTCGATTCCTCTCTCAGTGATAAAACTTTGCATTCCCACAAGTCACATGCTTTCAAAATGTTGAGTTGCCAAATCTCATTACCTACTTACATCTTTATGAGATACTGTCAGTTATTAACCTGTCTTGCAGCCATTCCAAGGATCAGAACAGTAAAGTGCTTCATGTCTCTTTTCATAGAGATGAGCATGAAAAAAGTATCCATAGGGGGTAAAAAAAGTAGTCAGAAATCATCCTGTGAAAGGACAATAAAGTATTGCTTTGTTTTGGTGAGGAGGAAAGAGAGATTTCATCAAGGGCTCTGAATTTTTTCAGGCAGAATGCAATAATTCATTAGGAATATAGGAACTGATTAAATGTACCAAACAACACAGATACTAGACTGCAATAGAGAGTCCCCAGGCACTGGGAAGCAATTTTACCATTTATTAAACAAGCTACTAGAGTGGTAGTAAGGCAGATTTTTAGTCCTATACCTCCACTCAGACACTGCTTCTTTCAATGAACATCACCTTTTCTTATTTCGTCCTCCATGCTGTCACAGCATGAATTCAAAACTGCAGGCCAAAATGTGTATTGGGGCAAATCTTCAGCCTGACCCCTTAGAATGGCAATTCCTGGCTGGTGAAGAAGGACCAGAGAGGCCTGAATGGGATGCTGAGGAGGAGTGCAGAGTCAGCCAGCTGGAAACGTTGCCCAAAGGTGCATACGGGCGTTTCTGTTCTTTTCCTGTGCTTGGGCGATACATTTGGCATTGTCACTTATGGATTTCAGTAATACAGGTTTCACACTTCCAAGGAACTCTGCTAGGAGACACTAAGCTGAGGGCTTGCTCATTCCTAAGTGTGTCTTCCTGTAGAAAGCCATCTTTTTGCTACATCTGAGAGGCAAGTGTGACAGCTTTCATATATAGAGAGCAATCCCAGTTACTGAAGGAATACTCAAGCTGTTTTAATCAAAGATTTTCTCTCCTGGGTGAAAAGGACTTAGTTATTTTGCAACCTGCAATTTTATTTAAAACCTCAAACGCTGTCATGGAAAAGGAGATTTTTTTTTTTAATTAGTCTTTGTAGCAAGTGCCTTCTTGAATGCAGTGCAGCAGATTTGGAGACATTGTAGGAGTAGAATAAATGTTTTCTTTCAGCTGAACTGGCTTATTATGATTGCATACAGCCTTACATGTTGCCAGGCTAGTCTCTTATACTGAGAGTTTTTAAAGCTTGCTGTGGGATTATTTGGATTTTCTTTTGTATCACCAATCAGTTCAGGCAATAACAAACAATAGAAGCCTTGTGGTCAGAAAAGGAGAGTTTGTTTCTTATGCAGGCAAATGTTAGTGTGGATTTTAAAACCTTCATTTTATGTTCTTCCTTTTTTTTCAGTTGCCCCAAATTTTACCTCACAAGCAGCTAATATTTTCTTATTCCCCCATGAATGATTTTGCATTTAATTGTGTAATTATGTCAGTCTAGAAAGTGAGACAGATTTATCAGTAATTATTTTTATTTTCATTGAAGAAAGTAAGTTACTTGAGGTTTCAGATTATTTAATCTGGTATCCATGTTCTGATGCAGCTACAGGTGAATCCCTCTCTTACATTCTCTATAGCAAAAAACAGGCAAGTATGACTGACCACACTTGAAAGAAAGCAAAGGAAAAATAGTTAAAGGCTGAGCTGCTGCTTCCCTTCTGTGGTAAGATGTTCACAAAAGGAAAAAGGTTAGTGACTGGCTTTTTTTTTTTCTGACATCTGCTTCTGTTTCCTTCACTCTTGATGCACTATTTAAAAATACGAGAGCTCTGAGAGAGACGCTTTGATAGGAAAGTCAGGATTTATACTGTAGTAACATACCGTGTAGGTTGTGTGTTCCCAGTGATAATCTTGTCTCTCCTTTCCCTTTCAGGCCACAAGCTTGTCTGTATTGCAGCCTGTGGTTCTGTCTTTAGTTTAAATTAGATTTAAACAAGAATAGCCCACACTTACAGAACAGCAGAAAAAGATGGCTGGAGGAACTGTTTATATTAGAAGTTTGAAGATTTTGGGCTACCTTGAGCTATAGCTGTGGTCAGGCATTTTGCATATTTTAGTGCTGGATTTGCGCCGCTGGAAAATAAAATGCCTTGTTGGCCTGCGGACCAGCTGTGGTTAGCAGATGTGAGAACTTCCCAGTGCCTGTGAACTCCACCACAACTTTAGAAAATTATTCAGACACAGATGAAGACCTGAGTTCATTCGAGTCTCTGTTGAGACTAACACTGCAAGTACCAGTCTTGGTGGGTTTTGTAATATTACTTGTTTACAAACTGGTAGAAAGGAGTCTCTCTGTTCTGTGCAGAATTACTGATAATGTTTCTGCTTCTCCATTAGAAACACTGCAAACTATCTTACCTGTCTTCTAGAAGCATTCAGATTAGCAGTGATATGGTCACCTTAAAATCCATAATATTTATTATTAGGAATATTAGAATATTTATGCACATAAAAGTTGCTTTCATGGTATATTTTTATTAATTACTACTTTAAATAGTGAAAATAAAAGGGATGGAATAGAAGAAGAAAATGCAAATGCCACAACACTCACGCATTTGTTTTGTAACCCAAACCTTGAGTAGCTGACTGCTTATTTTCCTATGGGATTATAGAAAATTTAAGCACTTAGGATTTAAGATCTTAATAAGGTATGATCTTGCAAAAATGTTTTAGATTTTTAATCTAAATTTTTAATGGACCATTATTTTTCTGGTTTTTCTTGCTATCTTCACCCAGGCAGGTGGTCTTTTTTTCATTCTGAAAGCCCATAAAAATCTATTAACAGAAGATAAAAGACAGGGATGGAATTTTGTCTCTGCTAAGCCAATGTGGTAATATCATCAGCACTTCATGGTCAGTCCTGAGAAAGACCCTTGTTGGGCCAGGATTTTCCCCCAAATAGTCAAATAATACTCCTGTAGTTCCAGGTTTTGTGTCATAAGACGGAGAAAGAATTTGGTGTCTTTGACACAAGATGAGGAGATCAGTTTCAGTAATGTTAGCCTACTACAATTCAGTATGACAGCACTGAACAATATGTCTTGATTAGGAAGAAATCCTATTCTCTGTAATGTTGCAGGCCTATGACCTGACTTTTTTTTTCATGTGAGTGCCCAGTACAACAAAACAGAATAAACAAAGAAGTTAAAGTTGCACCTCCTGAGAATAGAAGTATCCCAAGGAACACACCTAGCCAATTAACTTACAAATGTTTCCTAATAAGACTGCTAGGGATAATATGGGATAACACTTTCAGGGCAGGATTTCACTAGAAGTATTCCTTTCACAGGACACTATCAATAAAAATCTTGGTGATATCCTAGAAAATATTTTAAAATATTTTTAGGTAGTTTTTATTACACGAAGTAATAGCACTGTGAGTGCCTAGCTACAAATGAAATTGGAATCCATGTAAAAACTAGTTTTTGTGGTTTGGGCCAGATATCAGAAAGTCCTTCACCTTTTAGAGAATATGTGTAACTCTCCCAGCCAATTCAGCGAGTTCTCCTAGGCAGCTTGCCAGACTGTCAGGATGATGTCTGTTATCTCAGATCTCAGTTAGCACATTTGGGTCTTCTGTGAAGATTCCCAAAGCTTGTTACATCAGTCTTGGCACAACACGCCAAGGAAGTATGCACGGGATCATGACTTACATGAATACATTTCTCTCTTGGGCCATGAATAAAATCTCTGGCAATCAGGCAGAAAATCCATACTTCTCTTTTGTCTTGTAAACTGAAGAGCCAATTAGTTAAAATGTCTCTATGGAATATATGAATTTCCAGCTGTAGACATGAAGGAAACTTCCACTGAAAATGGTATTCCCTTATTACATGTATTTTTTTCAATTATGAAATATTTTATATTATTATGAGGTAGTCTTCTGTGACTGTAGTGATTACACGTATTTATTTCCATGATACATATGATACTCTTGTGCCTATCTAAGGACCTCTATAGTTTGCATGTTTCTCTATTACATGACATAGGTGACTGTGCACCTAAAAAAAGGTATTCAAATTCCTGTCCAAAGTATTCTGTCACAGGGGATGGATGTAAGAGAAAAACACTTATGGTACCACAAGGACTGGTTTCTTAAGGGAGTTAAAAGAACATTTTATCAAGCAACCATTGTGAAGTGTCCAAATAAGGCAACAATTCACAGTCATTTTGAAGGAAATGTTTGGAAAAATGGAAGGAAGGGGTTGTTTGTGGTGGTTTTAAGAGAATGAAATATGGGAGGAGAAAAATGGTTATTGGGAATTGAGTGACTCTATTCAATTATTCAAAGTCTGGAGTAATCTGTGAAGTAAACTGAGGACATTATCTGTCCAGTCCATGGTAAAATTTACACAAAAGTAAGTGCAGGATGCAGGAAAAATAAATATATATGATTGTTTGGGTTTTGTTGTTTGTTTGGGGTTTTTTTTGGTTTTAAGTGAATGTCAGAGGTAGTTGTCCAAACTAGAATAAGAAAGTGAGAAAATGGTTTTCAAGTGTTCCAGTCAAATTGTGAGTTAGCCAAAGCTGTTAAATGGAATTTAAGAGGAGGTTTTGCTCTTAAACACATCAAAATATGTTGGTGTTTTGAATGAGTAATTTAAAAGGGTTTGATTGCAACATATTTGTAGAGATTGTTTCTCAGAAGTGCTCTAAAGAAACCCATCTGTACTGCTGGGTGGTTAGAAAGGACACGTGTGGGAGAATTTCTGATTGCTAATGGACATGTGAGCAATCCAGCCTTGCTAGCAGGGCCTGAGCAAGCTGCAAGCTAAGCTGTTCAAGGACACTGCTGCGGCTGGAATGTGAGAAAGGAGGTAGCAAGATAAGCAGCTCCTGGCTGTGGGATGCAGGAGCTGAAGATGGTTAGAGGTGGAGAACAATGATTGGGGCATTTTATGATTGATGTGTTAACAACCAATTATGTTGTGTGTAAGGTGGGCTAGTAATAGTAGTTAACCAATGATAAGTGGATGCTTATAATAGGTGTGTATAAAAGAATCACTTTTGTAAATAATAAAGGTCAGTCACAAGATATTCAAGAAGATAATAATGGCGTCGCCTCTTTGTACGCGAACTCCCGCACACATGGCTAAAGGAGCTGCTCACTCTCCTGTCTCCATAGTTGTTGGATTCTATATCGATGCTATTTGACATCTTGATCATAAAAAATGTTCTGGACCAAGGCAGAAAGAGGGAAAAACATGTCTTAACCATTGTCTGGCTAGATTTGGAACAGTTAATTGAAGGCAGGATGGCCTTGAAGATAAGAAGCAGGATGGTTTTGTAGTTGGGTTAGCTTTTAACATGCTCAGGCAATTAATTTAATCTCTCAATGTTTAAGTCTCCCATCTGTTAGAAAGACATAATAATGCAGACCTCTGTAAAGTCTTAAAATATTCTGAAGCTCACTGATGGCCTGTTGCATCTTTTATGTGTTATTTCCTTTCCCTGTTTGTTTTTCATTTTCATGATCTTTGCCTTTATTTTGAATAGGAGTTTGATCGTCCAAAGGAAGACAAATGTACCATGTGCAACACCTCCATGAACTTTTAACCTGGAGAGGAAGTTGAGTCTTAGATGATCTGATTTTCACAGAAGTTTTCTAGGTCTGAGAATGGCTGATAATGGCCTTACGGTGCCTGTCATTTCCTACCAGCTGCTCTGTAATGCACGTTTAGGGTTAGAAGTGACATTCTCTGTTCTTTCTTCCTTCCTTTCATGTTGATGGAATTAGGCATGTGAAGAATTAGTAACAGTGAGACTGTACTTATGTATATCTAATTCCTGTCTGAATAGCCTATGCCCTTAAAAGTAAATCCTCAAATAACTTGAACCACAGATTAGCCATCTGAAACTAAACTGGAGGAAAAATATCAGCTAATATAATTTGAAAATAATCATAGAACATCAAGTTCACTGAACCCCAGTGAACCTGAAATCACCATCATACAAGGCATGCACAGCATGTTGGCACTGCTAGCAGGTAGAATTAAGTTTTCATCAGTTTAATTTTCTGAGATGTTGGGTGTCTTCAATACCATCTTTCATTAGAATTTCTGGGTTTTTTCAGACAATCTTCAGTCTGAATTCATCTGGAAAATGTTGACTCTGCAGCCTGTTGGCATCTTTCCCTTTCTTAAATTTTCCCAGTCAGGCATGGAATCAGAGGAGATAATGCTTCCACTTTCTCAACACATTAAAGCCTCTGCAACCATGCAGTGTCCAATCATCCTCAGTAAGAAGTTTATTTCTTCCAAGTTCTGCATCACAGACTTCTTCACAAATTTGTAGAGATGCCTCCCTGATGAGGGATGAGATGTGGGCTAACTAATTTTGCTGCTGAATTCAAATTCTTCTGATTGAGAAGATAGATTGTTGTTAGACAGAGATTAAGCATTGCCCTGTTGTACTTTTAGAATTTGCTTCAGATTTGATTTTGATCATAAAGATCATGTTTCCAGTAACTTCAGGCCAGAGCTGAAGTGTCTATTAACACCACAGATTGTCTTTGTCTGGCTGTGCTCAGCGGCCAAGAAAGAAGAGTCCACCATTGCAGGAGAAGAGCTTAAGGTGTTTTTGTGGTGGTGTTTTTTTTCTGCTTAGGTGACCTCTAGAAGTATTTAAGAGTCTAGGAGTGATATTCCAGTCTTTCTCAGTGGACATTTCACATTTAAGTACACTATGGTGGAATAAACATGCTATTGTTATAGTAGAATGCATGAGGTAGAAGCTGTCCAACTTTTTAATCTTTTTGAAAACTCCTTGAATTCTCACTGTTCTAGTCTACTTTACTAATGGTGAAACACGTCTCATGACTGGGTTTTCACAATTCCCATTTCCATGTTACAGAACAGTGTTTTATAAGACATCCCCAAATGAAAACCTGCATTAGTGGCCTAATTTTTCTTAGCTGTGTAGTAGTCCCCACTGACCTTCCCGAAGTGCAGTATTGGCAATTCTTTTTACAATACAGCTGTTGTTTTGCAAAAATATAAACTTCTCATAGAAATAATGGTCTGCTTTCTTATTAGCACAGAATAAAAATGTCTGTAGATAAGTAACTATCAGTGGGACCTTGCAAAAGACATGTGTGTCCTTTACTCTCACTGAGGAACAGGATGTCTTTGAAAATTAACAGACCTTTTCATGTAGTTAGCTGGTCTAAATCTGCACTTTAAGTGGAAGAGGGGAAATGAAAAAGAGAATGTGGAAGAAGGTTATCAGAGAAAGGAATGTATTCCTTCAAGCAGCTAATCCATAAATATGATTAAAACTTACAGTGCTATCACAAATATGGAAACTTTTTCAATTTTGATAACTCCAGAGGAGGGCTACCAAGATTATTAGAGATGGGAGCACCTCTCCTGTGAGGAAAGGCTGAGAGAATTGGGATTGTTCAACCTGGAGAAGAGAAGGCTTTGGGGTGACTAATTGCAGTGTTCCAGTACCTGAAGGAAGCATGCAAGAAAAATGGAGAGAGACTATTTACAAGAGCATATAGCGACAGGACAAGGGGGAATGGCTTCAAAATGAAAGATAATAGGTTTAAATTTAGATAATATAAAAAGTTCTTTCCTGTGAGGGTGGTGAGGCAGTAGAACAGGTTGCCCAGAGAAGTTGTGGATATCCCCTACATCATGACAAGGGCTTTGTAACTAGATGATCTTTAATGTCTCTTCCAACCCAAGCCATTCTGTGATTCTGTGGTTAACTGCTAAATGTAAAAATCATCCTATTACTTGATTTTACATGATACTATCGCTATCTGGTATCCAGTCTCTGAGGAACTCTCTAAAATCACTTGATGGTGAACTGTCTGAGTAGTGCTTGCAAGCACTAGATGCTATAATACAGACAGTACTTTTGCAGATTAAAGGTAATAGTGAAATTTCCTTTCCTATGAGTTGATCAGGCAAATATAACTAAACCAATGTCAAACTGATCTAATTCATTAATGACATTAAACAGGGCTCATCTGTGGACCATCTATGTTAATTTATGCCCAAAGTGATTGGTCACAGGATATTGTGATTTTTTTAATCTCTGGGTAGTTAAGAGGTCCAAATTACAAGTGTGAAGGATCTAGGAATCCACAGAATTCAGCACAACCAGCTGACTAATAATTTGAAAATATTCAGAAGTACCGGTCTTAAAACAGAATAACTTCCTTATATAAATATTTTTCTTTTAGGTACTCAGGTCCTGCAAAAACATCTGAAATTTAAGTGTTGGATATTAAGCTTAATATAATGCCCAATGAGAGTTAAGAAACTGAAAATGGGATATATGATGAAAGAATAGGCTAAACAGTGAGCAACCTACACTTACCTGAAGGGACACCCTGAGAATAAGGTTATGTATTAAATATCACTGTGTCTGGACTTTATATTCCATTTGCCATGGAGTCCAAAGCACCATTTCTTCTCCCAAGGAATATTGTGCATATATTTTAGCCATTCTTTTAAAACAATCACTCTGTGAATTCACATTTTCCTTCATATGTAACAGAGAAAAGGCATAATGCCACTCATTTTAAGCTACTTGCTAACACTTAATTTAAAACTCTGCTGAAACTTTATGGTTTTTAATGCTTTGACAGTAATTTGATGACTTGTAAAGTGACAGAGGAGTACTTGAGAGGCTGAGAACTAGGTGGTGTCTGATATTAAATGTTCATGGAATGAAGACAGACAGCAGACTTGCAAATAACATTATTCTAAGGCTAGGCTGCTCTGTGTGCAAGAGCAGCAGATTGTAAGCCAGGGCAGTGATGCTGGTTTCAAGGGATCAGGATGATGAAATACATATGACAGTAAATGAAGCAATGATGACTACATACCTGCAAACATAAGAAGTGTTTTTGATAGAACTTGCACATATTCATCTTATTCCAATTAACACTTTCCAAAAAGTTAGCACAATCAGGCCAGTCAGTTTTAAAGACTGGCAATTTTTAGATATCTAAAAACCAGTGCACTAGATGATGCCTGATACAACTGGCAATTATATGAGCTGCTTGAAGAGTACAGTTCTATGTAATTTTTATGTTAGCTGACAATCCTTATTTGGATCTAGCCCTGCTGTCACTTCTCTGATGCATCCTTCAGGTTGTCTTCTCTATTACGCTGCCACCTTGTTTTCTTGTTCTTTTTCTTGTCCTTGTATGCTTAACTCCTCACCTTAATCCTTCTACTCCCACTAGCATATTATCCTAGTCTGCTCATCTCAGTTCTGCTTTGGCTCAAAGTTGGGCTTAGCTGGAAGAATCAAGCATGTCATCAAGCCCCAGCAGAGGAATTTTGAGTCTAACATAAGTAGACAGTTCCTGTAAATACCCATGATATAACCATGACAAATGGCTCATTAAATAATAGCCTTCATAATACATTATCATTTCAATGAAATGTTCCATAGCATTTCTGAAAAGGCAATAAGAAGTGAACAGTAGGGCAATTCTCTGCTTCACAGCCAGACCTAGTTCTAGGTCCATGTAAAATGCTGAAAAACAAGTTGGCACAGGATATCGTCACCAGATGTTATAACCATCACCAGAGATATAACTTGATGTATTTCTTGTGGTTAGTGAGCTGAAGAGCTGATCAAATTGTTATTCCCCTTTGTGGAAAAGCAGTGATACATCTGTTAGAAATTGCACTAGACCTTTGGGATTTTCAAATGCAGCAATGCAGTTTCACAGATGTAGCTCATTATACATTGCTAGATAATGAAGATTTACATTTTTGGGGGTGAAGGGGGAGGAATGTATTCCATATCTTATTTTCTTAGTATTATAATGACATGTCTTTATATTCTAGCTCACTTAGCAGAGGATAGGCTTGAAAAAGAAGCATTTTATTTGGTCTATTATTTTTTTCCAAGAAGTGCCAACTACTTCTCTCACTCTGATCCCTCTACACAGCTACACAGCACTTGCCGTGTAAATGTCACAATATTTCAAAGATGAGATGAACTAACTGTGATAAAGAATCAGTCTTACACAATGGCCAGCACACAAGAACAACGCAGGAATTTTATTAGCAATGCATAAATATTTGTTATAAAATCATATTTTAATCATTGCCATTCA
Source organism: Acanthisitta chloris (assembly GCF_000695815.1). Classification (NCBI taxonomy): domain Eukaryota; kingdom Metazoa; phylum Chordata; class Aves; order Passeriformes; family Acanthisittidae; genus Acanthisitta; species Acanthisitta chloris. The sequence goes on from NW_008668249.1 coordinate 54,350, forward strand.
AACTCTGAATGCAGAGACAAAAGATAACTTTGGCTAAACTTGATATTCTTTTGACAATAGATGTGGACTGTTTTCTCTGAAATTTTTGTTCCAAAGAAATAAAAAAAATATTTCCATTGAATATGTAGGAGCAGAATTGAATATATAGGGCTCTTTGGAAATCCCACTGTATATGTCTTGGAGCAGAGCTGTAGCACATAAAAGAGAGTTATATTCAGGGTTGTAAAGCATGCAAACACAACTGGTCAGAGAGCTATCTCTTTTAGAACATTATCTACCCAAACACAACATTTTTAGGCCAGCAGGTTAGGATGTTTGGTGAAGCAACTGGGCTTCACATTTGATGCTGAAATATGTGTATCTTGGACAAAATCGCTTGTCTCTGACAAATGTGTTTTGCTGTATATAGTATATCCTCCCTATTCTCAGCAGGGCTTAAGAAACACCTTACCTCATTTACCTGAGAGTGATGACATTTCAGATCAATTTGTGAAAATAATTCAGGCAAAACCTTATACGTCTCAGTGTGGGAAAGCTCTGGTCAGCCTGTGAAGACATTTTCAGACATGTTTTTGTAGTAAAAGTTTCTCCTTGATCACCTCAGAAATCCTGGATATTAAAGCATCAGTATAGGGTTGCTTTAAAGACTTACCTATCCTGTCAATACCCATGTTCTGTAGATTGGTCTGTAACAACCCATGGACTCTGAATATAGGAAAGTTTGCTATACACTGCCTGTGAGAAACAATGGCTACATAAGAGAAGATCAGTCTTGAGCCATCTTGGGCATTTCTTGTAATGGATGCTACCACCTCCGAGGCCATGAGTCACTATGCAAGCAGAGCAGCAGTCTGAGCTCTGCAGTTTAGCAGGAGCAAATCATGTGTTCCTGATCCCTGCCTGAGGCTCTGCTACAACTACAAAGTCACAGTAGGTAGATGAAGTCTACTCAATCTGCTCAAAGGCTCAGGGCTGCAGGCAATGATTTCCTCTTTTCAGCCTAAAGACAGATACCTATCTTTCAAACAAGGCAATGGGGATTACAAAGGATTTTGCCACATTTCATTATATGGAGGGAAAGCAAGAAGGACTTCAGAGTATGATATGGCTGGTGATATTTGTATATGTGAAGTAGTTTGCCTGTTAATTTCAAGGGTGTTTGCAACAAGCTCAACATCCCTCTGTCTAGACAAAAGCCACTTCTCTGGTCTGGCATTGAACTTGACCACTTTTTTCAGAGATATTTTTCTCTCAAAGTTTGGGCTTCAAGTATGTCTTTTCCCCATTAAAATAATTTAAGAACATAAAACAACCTTCTGAATTTCCTCTAACTCCTGCTAAAACTATCTAGTTTACACTGAATTGCATGCAGGTTTGAGGTCTTCTCTCTTCAGCTTCAGGTTTACAGGACAGGTCTGAAAGTACATTCACAAATCTTTAATATGCCCCCAAAACAGGACACTAGGCAAGCTACTATGTGTTGATTTTATGCCTTTCAATTCTCCTGACATATTTATTTCCTTGACAGAAAGCAGCGATTGTATGTTTAGCTATTTGTTTTGCAGTTGAAAAAAATCAGGCATATTTTCTGTCTTATTAACCAGACCGGTTTGTGGACACCAGGGAGTCCTTATAAACCAGATTTTCTCAATATTTTACTTTCTTCCAGGTGGCTGAGGAAAATAATGCATCTGTTCCAAATCTCGGCAGACCCACACATTACAGACGTCACTGGAGTCCTAAAACAAACAAGTTGTGTAAAGCTGGAAATGTTTCAAGAGTTCCCACAATTATGAATTCATCTGACATTTACTTGAGAAACATAACAGCTTGGAACAAATTATCTTTTCTAAACTAGCTAGCTGCAGCTTGATTTTCCTCAGTGTGTAAGTGTATGAAAAGGGGTAAGAAGGCAGCAGGGCAGACAGATGGGCTGAACTGTGGCCTGTGCTGAGCCAAAAAGGGACAGAGGAGGTTCCCAGCAGTCCAGGCTCTATGACTAGGAGTGAGGTAATAAATTACCAGTCCCAGGTTTTACTTTTCTTTGGTGGTTTGTGCTGTAGTATCCATAGATTTAATTTGTCAGCAATACATGAGGAGAGAGCAGGTTCTCAATAACTCAAAGCAGATACCTTCTTCCAGAATTAACCCCCTTGCCTGCTTTATTGAAGCTATTTATATATTGTTTCATCAGGAAAATACCCCTGTGACACACAATTTCAAAAAGGTTCTGGGAAATCATTATGAACTCACGTTGGATATTTTAGTTTGTTTCTATCTAGGACAGAGCCAACATCATTTATGCTTTCTTTGACAGGGAATTCTATAAAAGTGTATTTTTAAAAGAATTTTCAACAACATCTTATCCTCATTTAAACAATAAAAAGTGTTCCCATAAAGATTCCAGGCTGTGTTATGGTAACCTCATTTTCATATGTTAGTTTTTCTTATTTGTTCATCTTTATAGATGGCAAAGTTTTAAGCATTTTAATCTCTTCAGAAGTGTCTATACTTTTGACTGCCTTGTTGCTATTTTAAGCCATAATACAGTGAAAAATGATTGTGCAAAAAATTGTGAGGTATTAACTTAGTATTATTAAAATATTTCACCCCTTGTAAAAGACCCAGAAAAGTACCATTGCTTATCAGTATACTTATAAAACCCTAGGTTTAAGTAGTCTGAATAATATCTTTCTGAACATGAGGAAAATTTATGTGAGGGATAGGACCTGATGGAAATGACAAGATGCATGATAAAACCCCACCCAAACCCCACAGAAAACAGGGAAAAGAATGAGAAACAGAGATTTTACTGTAGAAGGGTTTAAGTTGTTGATACAGCCAAGGCATTTTTATGACTTCTTTTAAAGGTGACTGTCTAAATTATTTTAAGTCCTATAGCTTGGATCGATGCCAGCCTGTCTCTATTTGGACTGCTTCTTGTTTTTAACTTATGCCTGTTTCCAATTTCTGTTTTATTGTAACCTCTTTTTGTCTTTTTGTCTTTATTTTCCCTTATTTATTGTCTTCATTAGTTCCCCTTTGATTTTTGGCCAAGAAGTGTGTGGCAAGGGAAAGCAATGATCTTTAGTCTGCCCTTCCTTGAGGCTCTTCCTCAGCATGTGGAGGAGAGAAAAATAGCCCTTCAGTTGGATACCTGATACTGGAGAAACAGGACAAGTTTGTAAGCCCAGCACTTTTCTGTTGTCTAATTAGTGATATGTTCATGTGATTGAAATGGCACTATTCTTTTCCGCAGGACTCTGCAGACCTGGGGACTTTCGCTGGTTCTGTAAGGTACTGACAGACATGCTGTTAGGGATGCCTGGAGCATCCTTCTAAGAGTAGCAAGAGAAGAGTTTTGACAAAGGGAAAAGCAGATAAGAGGATGAGGAGTGCATACATCCTTGCTTTGAAGCTTTGTCAAAACTGGATCTTCCATCCATCTTCTTCCTGCCCATTCTTTCATGGCCATGACTTTTCTGAGACTTGTGTTCTCTAAAGAAAGAGAAGGGATGTCAGCAAGTAAATGAATGAAGCAAAAGAGAGCATGGGAGATTTGGGCTCCCTGCATCAAGGTAAGATGAACAACATCAATTATGACAAAAATTTCTGCCTGAAATGAAAAATATAATTTCCAGATTTGGAAAGCAAATTAGTACATGTTGTTAATATTCCCTGAAAGTATGGTTCTTTACCAGATGGGCATGCGTGAAATTTGAGGATTATGAGCACCCAGGAGGATGATTTATCTTTTGTTAGCCACTAATAATAGCTACTACAGTGGAGGCTAGCAGTGCATGACATATATTGAGACTTCTGTATTAACAGTATTGTGCATATGGTTTGCTGAAAGATCATGTTTTTGATGGACCAGACCTATTGTAAATGTACACCTGCTCTGAGAGGCCAATCTGTGCATCACATGCAGTGGGCTCCATGTGTCCTGGATTTCTGTCCAGATCATTCAATTTGTATTGTGGAGCACATGTACATGTCTTTCTTCCTAGAAGGTACTACTCTAAAGCTGCCTAGAAATCAGTTTATCTTACATAGGGCAGGTGGAAGGGAATTTGCAACCCTTCTGGTCTCAGAAGTTTTGGTAGTTGTTACATCTGTAACTGAAACTCTGTAAGTGATATGCAGGAAGGAAAAATACGTTTTATTTTAACATGCTATATGTGTTTGATTTTTTTCTTTTGCCTTTTCAAATAATGGGTGAGAGATTTCAAAAGGCAATGGCTGCTCAGAATGGTGTGGTGAAGAAGTTCTGAATTTGTATTTAGGACTAGTGTTTTTTAGATCAGAGGCATAACATAAAGGCTCTCTTTCAGTGGCAGTCATTTCTCTGTGAGCTTCATGAAAGGACTCCAACTTTTAGAGTGAGATGCAAGAAAATACTTCTAAGCAATCATGTATTTAGTAGAAAAGACTATTTTGCTACTTTGAGAATTGCAGGATGCTCAGTTAGTTATTTAATATTGAATATATCAGATTAAAATCAGAAGCAATATTTATCTGGCTATGTACTATTCATTATTACAGTTATTAATATATCATTGTACACTAGTGACACTTTTATATGTTTTGGAGCATAGATAGATGTTTTTAGAAACTGCATTTAACATACAAGGTTTTAAATGTTTGGTAGACTTGATGTTCCAGTATAAAATCATGTTACGAACTTCAATTACTATGCCAGGTGTTCATCTCACCCAGCTAGTTCCTTCAATTCTCTGCTGAAAATTCATGCTCCAGATTCTCTTCCTTTCCCCTGCATTCCTCAGGAACATTTCCTTCCTGACCTCTGAGATCTCTACAGCAGAAACAATGGGATTACCTATCTTCAGTATACTAAGCTGATCAATTATGAACAATTAATATTTTTCACTGGTGAAAATTCACATAAGATAATGCTGTGACAAGAAATTTAGCTTAGTGAGCTCTGACAGGAATGCTACTGATATATTATGTTGATACTAATAGGTATTTCTGCCCTAGAGTAAGGAAATTCTACTTATGCCTGGCAGTGGCTTGGATGCCCCTCTGAAGATGAATGATGGGTGCTGAGCAAAATGAAGAGATGGTTATGGGAGAAACTGAGAATTCAGGAAAGTAAGGAACAGCAGCAGAGCCATCTACAGTGCTTAGGAAGTATTTGGAGAATGACTACTATGTGATAAATTTATTGTGATCATTGTATTACTTAGAACCACGGGACTTTGTTCGGAGGATATCCAATTAGGAACCCTGACAGAGGAGAGATTGCTCTATGGAAACCTTGGCAGTAGCATGGAAATACTAATTGCAGGCTGAAAATTACTTCTGTACCTCAAGCCTGATCATAAAACCACACAGCCTTGTGCCAGCTCTTTATTTTTCATCTCCTTTGTGACACCTGGATATTTGTTTACTCAAAATTATAATGACAGCACACATTATTGCTAGGAGGCTGTGGAGATCATGCCTTTTCCTTGCTCTAGTTTGGAGTGGTCTGTTTTTCTCATAGTGGTTTTTTCCACTTGTCCTCAGAACAACTGATTGTTCCTGTGGTTACCATAGGGACTAGAAAGACATTCAGCATATTCTTACACAGGACTTTTGCAGACTGCCACTGCACAATTCCAGTAGCATGACACCATGTTATCTTTATTTCTTTAAGACTTTATCTACTCTCTTAAGGAAGTATGCATTATGAATTCTGGTCAAGTTCAGAAGAAGCAACAAGTAGCACTAGCCATTTCATTAGCTCATTTTTTCCCCATTTCTTCATTCTGTTTTTTTAGAAGAAACTTAAAAAGGAAAAAAACCCAGTCAATTCAACCCTTTGGAGATCTCTGGATCCCAAAGCAGAGACTGCCCTTAAGCCAACAGAGTTGTAATTACTTCTGTCTTACTCTCTTAGACCTACACACATACATATGTAATCAAGATTAGAGAAAGTTAACACAAAGGCCATTTCATTTGTGTTCTGTGAGTAATAGAACAAGAATCCTTCCTTGTTATTATTCATTAGATCAAAGATGCATTGTGTTGGAATGTTGTATTTATGTTCTAAACTTGGATTTCTCTTAGCAAATTGCTTTAGGCCCAAGCTTTGCTGATTAGGTTAAGTACTTAAAGTCTGATTAAGCACTTTAATGAAAAAAAAATTAAAATTGCTCAATGCATGGTTCACATATATTTTTGCCCTATTTTACTGCAATAAATTATTTTTTTCAAAAGTACACTGGTAGAATATTGTCCTGTTTATTTTTGCAGTGCAACTATTCATTCACATGACAAGTGATTTTGTCTGTTTCAGTACTAGGGCAAAGATGCAAGGCATTTTAAACTGTCCTCTGCTTGGCCTACAAAATTTCAGGGATCTAAAACCACTCAGCAGTTTAGAGACTCTTACAATACTTTAAAACAGTGCCCTCTTTAACTGAAAGCTTGTTGTAAAATTGTTCTGTGGCTCAACCAATAAAGCCTCTATCCCTAGCACTGGGATATTTTCTTAAATGTTTTTCTTACATTTGCTGGGCGCTGGCATTCTAATAAATGGTATCCTTATCCCTTTTGGAAATACAGGGAAATTGAAAAAGCTGCAGAAAGTTCCAGTCCAAACTTGCCCCTTTCTCTTCTTATATGAATAACTGTATGTCTCAAAGCAGACATTCTCTGAAGCTGACCTTCTCTGGGTGTTCTTTGTAAAGCTGACCCTGATTTTCTTCTACTGTGAAGGCACTTAAAGGCTGCTTGTCAGATGGTCTGGCCAAGAGAGAAGAAATAAGGTTTCATTTCTGGGCATGGGTCAGAAAAGTACAGTAGACCCAGTAGAAATCTCCTACTTAGAGAAAATTTCCCCTAAGAAAGAACCATTGTCTTAGAGGCACTTGCAAAAGACCTGTGGCTATCTAAAATGCACTGAACATCCAGCTTTCCCCATGCTGTCTCCAGGTTATTGAACTTTAGCTCTGCCCTGCAAAGCTGTGCCATCTACCAGCTACCATAGCCTTTCGTGCTTCTCCATTTAAGTCTTACAGCATATTTTGTCCCTGGATTGGAATATGCAGCATGTGTTTGTGTGGAGAA
>NW_008668249.1:61440-90540 GCF_000695815.1 Acanthisitta chloris
TGTGTGCTTAATCTGATAAACCCTCACATCCCTGACTCTGTGAGCTGTACGCACTATGAGGTTACGTGAGAATTCATGCATACTTGGATGCGATGGGCTTCTAAAAATACCACACTCCAGTGTACATGCACACTGACAGGAGAAATGCCAGACATTCCTTGCTGCTCCAGGCTTTACTATTGAATGTGTGTACGGAAAAACAAATCAGTTTGAGGAATGAAACCACCTCCCATTAAGGGAGCACTCTAAGAATTGATTTAGCAGTTTCCTTGCTAATTGTTCACAGTTTCTTTGTTTCAAATAATAGGCAGATGTAGCCCAAAGTACTGTACGTCTTCTCTCCTTGGCTATTCTGTCAATTTGACTAACTGAAAAAAATCAAAGGGAAGGCTGCAGTCAAAGGAAATTTGTTATTGAAACAAAAGTGGATCTGCTTCCCTGCCAGACTTTCCATGGACAAAAGGGTATTTGTTTTCCCTTTGGTACCCACGGTGGCATGGCTTTCATTTGCAAGTAAGCGGGCCAAGGTTACAGCTGTACAGGATTGCCAGCCAGCTTTTGCAGCCAAATGGTCTCAAGCAATCCATGAGAGCACAGCTGTCTTATAGCACAATGAGGTGAGGAGCACATGATGACTAGCTAAGTCTGTGTCTGTGGGGGTAGTGGGGAAGGAGAAGAGATCACTGAAGCTATTGAAGAATGCAAGTAATACAAATTATTCAGATCATTTGCTGTCAGTGAAATGAGTTATGCATCTGATAGTGTCTGAAAGAACAGATGGATTGAAACTAGTATGTCACATCCTGCTCATCTTATCTGTGACCAAGAAGGGTGGGGAAACATTTGAATTCCCAGCTTCAACATCATTCCTTTGCTTATGGTTTCCAGTAAGATCGCAAAGTTGGAAGAACCTGTTTCCCATTTGAGATGCAGCCAAGATTCTCAAAAAAACAATTCAGGAGATTTCATGAGATTTTTTCCCAAAACCATATAACTATTAAAAAAAATTTTGGCAAGGTTGGTTCTGCCACCAACTCAAACTGTGTTTCTGGTAAACAGTAAGCCTCCAAGCTTAAGCCAATACCAAAAATCTTTACTTCAGCCCATATTTACTAGCAACTATACCTTATGTTTCGCTATTGGTATAATTGTCTATATTTGAATTCAATAGTAGTGAACAAATCATTGCATTTGTTGAATTTTATCTGTCACTTATAGGAGTTTAAAGGGATATATGGAATCAATTATTTTTAAATACTGCTGTCCTTAAAATCAGTCAGATGTATGTTAAGTTAAACATATGCCACTTTTTGTTCCTTTGAAACTTTCCAGGGCCATGAGAACAGACCTTGCTGGCCCTGCCTCCCCCACCACCACTGCTGTGGAGCCATGTTGGCTCAGTCACAGGCTCTTTGTCCCCACCCAAACTATTTTGAAACTGCCTGTTTGCAGCTATTTACCAGTCTTCATCTTCTTTTGTCTCTGATGGGATCCCTGGCATCTGTTTCGGACCTGGATCTGGGACTGTTGACAGACCCTGCTATCAGCCCACAGTTCTGTCCACCATGCTCAGTCCCATAGAACTGCACCTACTTGGTGAGGGCATGGCTTGCCCTGGAGCACCTTCAGCTTCCATGTCCTTAGGCAGCAACTGGCCCTTGCTACTCCCTGACATCCAATTTTAATAATTGGATTTCTTTTTTCTTCCTTTGTTTTCCTTTAAACAGAAGTACATTTTGTGTACAACTCCACAGCATTATTTAAATCTTAGCTTATAGTTACACTTGGATTCTGCCGTTCAAGGAACAGCGAGATAGTCAAACCTCTTCAAGAAATTATTTGTGTAGCTTGCCTCTGTTTCTGACTCAATCGGCTCTTTATGTGGTCTAAACACTCTTTGTACAAATACAAGCTGATGCACACTATAGGGGAAAAAAAGGTTACAAGATTGGACAGTCCTCAGTGCTTGGCAGTAGCTCCACATTTCCTGAGAGCCTTCTGCTGCCAAAAGCCTAGCTCATGAGGGTGAGCTAAGCTATGGTGATGGACAAACTGGCTGCATGGACCCTGCTCCTGATGCATACACATGGTACAAATAAATGATAGTGTCCAAAAGTCTTTAGCAGGGATCAGCACCAGAAATGGCCTTGTGTCTTTCTCTCCTTCTCATTCTCTTTGTTACTCTTAAAGACAGAAAAGTTAAAGTCATGCCAAGTTGTCTTCCCTCAGCCTTATCTGGATTACCGAGTCCTAATTCCTTCAATGTTTATGGGCCGTTTTTAAGACCTTCAGTCATTCTTGTTGTTTGTCTGGACTGACCCACATTCTTCTTGATCTGCACTGCCCAAGAATGGACATGGTACTCCCTCTGAGGTCATGCTACTGACAAGTAGACTGAAGGAGCTATTTCACGTGTTTTGCAGACAAAACTATTGTTTATCTATCCCAGTATGGTATGTTCTGTTTTTTGTAGCAGCCAAACATTGAATCATTTTCAACTCATGACTCACTATAGTTCGGAGCCCCTTTTCTATCCTACCAGAGGCCATAATTATTCATCTTGTCATTATACAGCTGATTGCTCTTAGGTGCAGAACTTGACGTTCATTCCTGTTGAATCACATTGTACTCTTCCCGAGATGATTTCTCTAAAACTGCTCAGTGATTCTGTTGTAAGCCCTATTTTTAGAACCACTCTTGTTAGCAGAAGGTGACTAAAGCCACTGTCACTGGTGTCTCATTACCATAGGTAATATTTGCAGTGCCACTTCTGTCACTGGGTTAGGGTAGCCCAGACATTGATGGCACAAAAGACACTTCCACTTAGATGCTTGGGGTTAGACATCTACAGGCATTTTAAGTGCTTAAAATTCCACTGCAGGCAGAAAAAATATGGTTCACTGTGACTTATGAGTATTTGAGGATTATTTACTTAGCAAGTCATCAGCACAGTGGTTTCTGAGTGCCATCTACAATGCCCCAGACTGGCCCAGATATCCACAGCATAATGGCAGAGGTCATACAGGAACCTGGGGATGTTTGTGCCCTACTGAATGGCAGCAAGGTGTCAAAAAGGAGATCCTAGGACCTTCCAAATGGCATTGGATCCCACTGATAGATTAAATCAATCTCTATATATTTAATAGAGGTGAAAGGAAGGGCCCTCCAGGCTCCATTGACAACACAATTTTGACTCTTTGACACCTTGCAATTGGGACTTAGCCTGCCATGTTGATAGAAATTTATCTACTCTAATTGCAAATTTGAGACCTTAATATATCCTAGCAGGAGGAGGAACTCCATTGCAGAGAGGGGAATACTCATTTTCATCCTCACTAAGTGCAAGGTAAAGGATTTTCTCCCACTTGCTCCCTTCTCTGAAAATAGAAAATGGGATGCTGAGATTGCAAAGAAAAGATAGGGGTTCCACTAAAATCCTAGGACATGCTGTATTAGGAATTTCTTCTTGTTATGGGGAAAAATTAAAATTCATAATAAAGGGTAACTTGAATTGCCTTGTGAGCAGCATTTAAAGGTACAAGATGATTGCACACAATCTCAACATTGCTCAACTGAGTTAATTACCAAAGTCTAAAAAATGATGGAATTTTCCTTCATGTGCAATAATCTTTCATATTCTAAGATTAATGAGGTCTTCACTTGGTACAGAACTCCATTCCTGGAGCATTCCTACTCAAGTGTTCCCTAACATTAAACAGTTTAAAAATTTTTGAACTGAATTTATTGAAGTCTTTAAACATCTCATTCATGACTTTTTTTCGTTTTCTTTCTTTTTTTGTAAAAAAATTTTTATTCCAGAGTGGTATTTTATGATATGCTAAGGAAACAAATAAGAAAAATTTTCTTTCAGCATGTGGGAGCAGGACAGTTGTATGCTTAGATTTTAGTCCTTGGGGTTATTTTTCATTCTAAACGAGAAAAGAAAAAATACATTTGTAATCCATTGCTCGATCATTAATATCTCAAAAGAAACCTTATAGTATTTCAGTTTCAGGGCTGATGCCTATAAGCTCTGCAGATTTTGCCCATTTGAGTGTATATTTTTTATGTAATTAATTACTCACCTGTTTCTTCAGACAAATATTGAAATATCTTAATCCTGATCACTAACTCCACAATGTCCCCAGAATGAACAGCAGTATCTAGGTGTCTGGCATGTGCAAAGCTCATATAAAGAGATTAACTTTAAGTTTAGGTAATCACACCGTATTTTCTTTTCTATTCCAAAAAAAAAATTAATTTCACTTATTCTCAAACCTCTTTGTCATGCTTCTTAAAACTGAAGGAAAAATCCTTTTTCCAAGGCAAAGCATGGAGTTCATAGAAACAAAGTTTTGTTCCAAATCAGTAAGTGTTCATCTTCCTTAAGAAATATTCTGGGCTATCTCAGGGGGGTGTTGTAGCTGGCCTTTCTTCATCTGAGGGTAGAACTTGTGTCTTGAAGAGGAAGCAGCAGGTGGCAATGGTCAGAGGCTTTCTTCTTCAGTAGGGGACTCCCTGAGCTCATTTGGCCCTCTGATAGCTACCCATTGCAATTAGCCCAGGCTGGCAGTAATGATATTAACAAAGGAGGCATCAGGGTAATTAAAAAAGATTCCAAGAAACTGGGTAGATTAGTTAATGGGACACTAGCACAGGTGGTGTTTGCCTCAGTTCCTGCAACAGCAGGGACGGATGAGGAGAGGAGTAGGAAAACCCACCTTATCAATAGGTGGCTAAAGGATTGGTGCTACCAGCAGAATTTCAGCTTTTTCAACCATTGGGCATATTCTGTGTTTCCAAACCTGCTAGAGTCAGATGGGCTTCATCTCTCTAGCAGGGGTAAAAGAACTCTAGCCCATAAGTTGGCAGGGCTGATCAGAAGGGCTTTAAACTAGGTTTGAAGGGGGAAGGGCTGGAAACAAGGCTTTCTAGAGATGAGCCTCAGGGTGGGCAGCCAGAGTTAGGAGTTAAATCATCAGCCCAGCTGAAATGCACATACACTAATGCACACAGTGTGGGTAACAAACATGAGGAGCTGGAGGCCATCGTGCAGCAGGAAAGCTATGATGCAGTCACAATCACAGAAATGTGGTGGGATGACTCATATAACTGGAGTGCTGCCATGGATGGTTACAAGCTCCTCAGAAGGGACAAGCAAGGTTGGAGGGGTGGCTCTGTATGTCAGAGAGTCTCTTGATTCTGTAGAGCTTCTGGTCAGTAACAACCAAGTTGAGTGACTGTGGATCAGAACTGAGGGGAAGGCCAACAAGGCTGACATCTTGGTGGGAATCTGTTACAGACCACCCTGTCAGGGATAATACAAAGCATTTCTATAAATACAGCAGCAGTAAAAGGAAGAGCAAGGAACACCTTCATTCCTTGTTGAACATGGGAAGGAACAGAGTCACTAAAGATGAGGAAAAGGCTGAGGTGACTTAAGCACAAGTGCTATGAGGAGAGGCTGAGGGAGCTGGGGTTGTTTAGCCTGGAGAAGAGGAGGCTCAGGGGAGACCTTATCACCCTCTACAACTACCTGAAAGGAGGTTGCAGTTAGGTGGGAGTTGGTCTCTTCTCACAGGCAACCAGCATTAGGACAAGAGGGCACAGGCTCAATCTCTACCAGGGAAGGTTTAGGTTAGGTATTACAATGAGATTTTTTGGCTGCCCAGGGAGGTGGTGGATTCACCATCCCTGGAAGTTTTCAAGATGAGACTGGATGTGGCACTTAGTGTCTAGTATCTTAGTGTCTAGTAACGATGGTAGGGTTGGACTTGATGATCTTGGAGGTCTTTTCCAACCCAGCTGATTCTATGATTCTGTGCTGAAAGGTATCACCTATCTGCCAAACCATACCTGCTCTCTTGGGAGTTTCCCTGCAGAGACCTGAATCCAGAATGTTACAGAAAACTTGCTCAGGTTCATCTCGCACTAAAATGACTTTTCTTTGCTACACTGCTTATTGTTTAATTTGATTTTAACAAGTTTTTAAATGCAGCCTTGCATATCATTCCTCTAAAACTGTTGAATGAACTGAATGGGTGGATTTATTTGGTGTCAAAGGATAGTTGTTGGTGGATTATGGTCTAACTTGTGGCTAATTACAAACTGTGCTCCTGAGAGGCTGATGCTGGGGTCAGTGCTGTTAACTTTCTTCATCAACAAACTGGGTAAGAGGACAGAGACACCCCCAGCAAATTCAGAAAATTAAGGTAAACAGCCAATATGTGATATATTGGTGCTGGCATCAACAATGGCCTTGACAAATGGCAGAAATAGGCCAAGAAGTACCTCATGAAGTTCCATAAAGACAAATGCAAAATCCTGGTCCCGGGCAGAGCAAGCCGCAAGTACAGACTGGGGAGTGACCAGAAAGAGTAGAAAGGACTTGGGCATTCTAGGGGATGCCATCTGTGCATGTTTGCAATGCAGGGCCACCACATGCTGGACTGCATTAGCCAGTGTAGTCCTCAAGTCAAAGGAAGCAAATATTTCCCTCTACCTTGCATTAATCAAAATTACATGTGGAGTATTGGGTGTCCAGTTTGGGCCCTTTCATTGCAGGTGAAATATTAAAAAACATTTGAGCAATTTCAGCAGACATTAATGAAGACAGGTGATGATTTGGTGTATAAAGTAAAGAGTCTTCATCTCTGTGAAGAGAAGGAAAATGGGAGAGAACTGATTGTTATCTTCACCCTCTTAAATGGGGGAGGACAGATTTAAACTCTTCTTAGATATCATCTTATATACTTACACAGGCAAGTGTAGGGTACTGCATCTGGGGAGGAATAATCCCAAGTACCAGTACAGGTTGTGGCTGACCAGTTAAAGAGCAGCTCTGCTAAGAAGGACCTGGGAGTCTTGATGGGTGACAAGCTATGAGCCTACATTATGCACTTGCGACCAGGAGGGCCAGAAGTATCCTATATTGCATTGGAAAGAGGGTGGCCAGCAGGTTGAGGGAGGTGTTCCTCACCCTCTACTTGGCCTCAGTGAGGTCACATCTGAAGTATTGTGTTAATTTTGGTCTCCACGGTTCAAGAAAGAGACGAAGCTACTGGAGACGGTCCAGCAGAGGGCCATGAAGATGATTAGGGGTCAAGAGCATCTCGCTTATGAAGAGAGACTATGGGAACTGGACTTTAGTCTAGAGAAGAGAAGACTGAGAGGGTATCTCATACAATGCATACAAATATCTCAAAGGTGGGTGTCAAGAGGATGGTGGTAGACTCCTTTCAGTGGTGCCTAGCAACAGGATAAGGAGTAATGGCCGTAAACTAAACCACAAGAAGTTCCACCCCTATATGAGGAAGAACATCTTTATACTGAGAGTGGCAGAGCACTGGAACAGGCTGCCCAGGGTGGTTGTGGAGTCTTCCTCTTCTGAGATATTCAAAACCCACCTGTTTGTGTTCCTGTCTAGGTGACCCTGCCTTGGTGGGGAGTTGGACTAGGTGATCTCCAGAGGTCCTTTCCAACTCTTAACTATTCTGTGATTCTCTGTTCATTGAAAGGAGGCAGCATCCACAAGCTTCAGCAAGGGAAATTCCAGCTGAATATGAGTATAAAATTTTCATTGTGGTTAAAGACTGGAGGAAGCTGTCTAGAAAGGCTATGGGATCTTCATCCTTGAGACAGTAAAAACTCAACTTGACAAGGCCCTGAACATCCTGACCTGGCTTGGTAGCTGGTCCTGAGGCAGGGGTTGGACTACCTACCAACCAAAATTTTTTTCTTCTAAACATGCAAAGAAAGAAGTATTGGCTTGCAATTTCTTTACTGTTACATCCACATACATTTAATTAGGCAACAGAGGGATAGAAAAAAATAGAGAAAGGTAGGAAGTAATTGAAGCTATTTGATTTCTTTAATTGAGAAAAAAAATAAAAGTCCATGGCAGCAACTGTTAATTCAAAAACCTTAATTAAAATTAATAGCATTTCTTTATCAAGCCTCTTTATCATGTTTATGGTGTATTTATTTCTTACATGACACTTCATTACTGTCAACCATGACATAAGAAACTTGACAGGTGGAGAAAGAACAACAGTTCACTGGCAGAACTTGGAACAAAATTCATTCTTCCCAGAGCAGTGTTCAAAGCTTTAGACAATTTTGCCTGTTTCTTGTTGGGAGAGATTTTTTTTATACTGCTGTTTTAATGATATTCAAAATGAGTGAATACTGTACATGTTCACACTTGGACAAAACATGGTCAGCTTGCTAGGTCATGTTAGAAAGCACTTCCCTGGCAAGGATCTCTACTGATGTACTTTCTAATTTATTTGTCTTAAATGACATTCATGTAATCTAAGTTCCATATTACAGTGAATTTCTGAACAAAGTAAAGGGAAGCCATACATGGAGTCTGTTTTTTCATCCAAGATCCCACTATAAAATAGAAATGAGAAGAAATAACTGCCATAGGAAAAGCCTCTTCTGTTCCAGCTGTTCTATTATGACAGCTTGAGCCCTTGAACGTTCTGTCTCCCGTTGAGCTACTCCTTTTCCTGTCTTGTTTTCTCCAACCTGACAGCTAATTTACTGGCTCCTTATTCACTTCTGCCTTCCTTCAGGCTTCTTTCACAGTCTGTTTTGTAACTTTGCTATCCTTTCTGCATTTATATTTGGATCACGCTAGTGTGGACTCCTGGCAGGTCATTGTAATTAATCATGTGCATGAGTTCAATCTGCTTTTCTGCAAAAACTCTCTGAGGAAAACATAGAGTGGGATTCCAGTTTTCCTGGAAATTTTTACTGTTTGAGCTTCAGTGGATTCAGTTTTGACAGGACGGGATATCTTACTATTTGACTATACTTTTTCTTTTGGCAGTCAAACATAGAAACTCAAAAATCAGGTGCTGTTGCTTTACTTACAAAGTTTGCACAATTTATCTGGATTTATTTTTTTCTCCCATTGGCTGAATGAATTTCTTTTAATTGAGTTTCTGACTTGGATGCATACACCAACTTGCTTCCCACCTCTTTCATATGCATTCATTTGTACAGACATAGATGATGAAAGATAATAAGCAATGGGCATGACACCGGCAAATTCACTACATTAAAACTGTGAGTAATTATGGGAAATATTTGTGAAGAATGTTACTAATGGTGAAAGCAACAAAAGCTGTTAATTACTGTCAGAGAACTATGTGTACACTTCTGTCCAGCAGTGGCTGGAAGCAGACATTTCAGCTTGGTGTAACAGGATGCTGTGGCAGATACTACCCACAGAGAAGTTCCTTCTTCAGCAGTTGGAAGCTGGTTCATACCTAAAATCTGAGGACTTATATATCATAAAAAAGTTGTGTGAATATTTTCTATTCTCTGAATAATTTTCCTATTCATACAAAGGTCCTATACTTTTTGGAAAATATCTAAGTTATTTGGCTTCAGTAATGTCATGTTTGAATCTTGTCAAAATATGTTCACTCTTAACAGCCCATAAAACATATGGGAACATCTCTTAACAAAATTCATGCAGAAATGAAGCAGAATAAACTCAACAGAAATTCTGCTAAACTCGAGCTGGAATGGAAGGAAGAACTGGATTTTTCAGTTTAGCACACAGTAAGTGAACAGCATTGGAGCAAATGTGATGACTCAGTGCTGTTAAACAGAAGTATTAACACCAGTCCCAAAGGAAATAGCTTGTTTTAATCCCTAGATCCAACTCCCACTTATAGCAATAATAGCTGCAAATGAAGATCCAGGGTAACAGAAGATTGCAGGTGTGTTAAGATGACTGCTTCTTGGAAAACTGGAAAAAATATGCACTGTGGATTATGTCAATCTTTGTTCTAAGAACACTGATCATATAACCATAGAACCAATTAAGACACATGGACTCCACTAATCAAATGCAGAAAAAACTATGCATTTGTGGAGGAAAATATAGAAGAAAACCAGCTCATAAATTACACAACTTTTCTGAAGATTCTTTCAGATATGGAACCGTGATAATGTTGGATGAGATCCATTCCACCTAAAACATCTATAGTAATAAATTTAACAGTTCTATAGTAATTCCAGGCTGCAGTTTGGATAAGGCTGTACTGTTTAAGAGGGGTATAAACATTTATTATTGATAGAGTGTTTCATGACAGGTTGCCTTGTTACCATAAGTGGTTCCTGGGCATTTTTAACTTAGTAGCATAGAGGTAGTCCTAAGGTCCCTTCCATTCCAAGTTAGAATTTGACTTTCTAAAACTTATCTGTGTTTCTGACATGAATTTTAACAGTCCCCCTGTCCTCAAAGGACATGTTCTAGACCTTTTATGAGCCTCATTGTCCTTTGCTGGACTTGCTCCAGCACAATGGGGAGTCAAGAGGGTTTGTGATAACACCTTGTACCCAAAGTGGGTGCATCCTTCAGGCTGCAACCTTGGAAGGGAAAAAGAGCCCTTCCCAGCTGTTTTGGACTAAGGGGCAATGGTGCCTGTGAGCCCTTCAAGCTGCCCTAAAACTCTGGACATCAGTATTTACTAGGCACATTCTAACTTAGCTTGGAAGATCACATGAAACTTTCCAGATATTTTTGCTTTTGTTCATGTTTCAACAGACACCCATAGTACTTCTTTCTTCTAAGATACTCAGGTGGTTAAAGAGTTAATTCAGAAAGTGGAAGGCACAAGTTAAAATGCAAAGATATTGAACTCCCTGCAATGTACAGTTACTAGATTCATAAGTCATTAGTGTGGAGGAGAATACTATTCACTTTAACTCAAGCCCATTGCGCAGTTCAGTCTACAAAATGATCTGTGTGAAAAAAGACTGGGGAAGAAGTGTCTAAGTGTTGTTGAATGGTTAGTGCTGGGACTTTTCAGGTTTTCAGATATTGTTCCTTAGCAGGTGCATACATTTATTTTAGACCATTAATAAAACAAAACCTTTTTGCAAGCAGTCACCAGATCTCTGTCTCTGCTTTGTCTCACCTGTGTACTTGAGAAACAGCATAGGAAAGTGGTGCCTTCTTGCTTACTATCCCAGCAAAAGATCTGGCTTACTTCTGTACTCAGCATTTTTTCTTCAAGAGCATGAAGCCTAGGAGCTTCCACCCAGCAACTCCTTGCTTGTGTACTTAAAGGTTTCTCTTTTGAACAAATCTGAATCAATAATTAAAATTTTTCTTTTGCTGCTTGAATTCTCTACATATTCATCTGTTAGGTCAAATTAAAATATGCCCATTGAACATGATTACATGGTCTTATCAAGAAGAAGCCGAGAATAGGCTGCATTCTTGTCCTGTGTACTTTTAAAGAGATATGCAGACTTCTAAATTACCCAGAGTGTGAAGAGGAAGGTGGCCTTGATGTATGCCACTGGAGCTGCAGAACATGATTCTACTGGGTAGAATGGCTGTCTGTCCCTTTTCTGGTTTAGCAAGGTATCTCCATCCACTAAACAGGCAAATCAGGCAGACTTTACATTTACAAATATAATACTTTAAATGTTATTCAGGAAGACTTCCATGTGTTCATTAAATGCTCTTCTTAGATCTGTAGTACTGTTATTAAATGTGAACCTTCAGCTGGAAAAAGTCCTGCCTGGACCATTCTAAGCTTGAAAACCAATGTAGAAAACTATGGGTTTCAAGTGTTATTTTCATAGTATCCTTTAGAAAGCTGCTAGATTTGTTTTGCAGTGCTGGCAACAAACAAATCTGGAGGGGTGGGGTGGTGCAGGAAGACAGACCACTTAAATAGACTGAGAAACATTCAAGATCCACTATGAACTAAACCTAGAGGGTTTTTTTTACTGAAGAAAGGGGCATGCTATGCCTAATAAACACTCTACAGGAAACTTATCAGGATCCCAATATGAAAAATGTACAGGAAACTGGGGCTTGTAGTACTGGAGTAGTTATACCCAAAATACAGCTTGAAAATAGTCAAATAAAGTGACTTTTCTCTGGGAACAGTTAAAACATGGTCAAAAATTTGAAAGGACATTGTATCAGGACCTGAGATATTAATTTTGAATGTCTTTATTTGATCTGACATAAAAGGCTACACAATTACAAGACAACATTGTGCCTGGGCCTGTCCTCTGGTGCCAAGGCCAAGTGGCATGGAAGAGAATCCAGTATCTTCTTAGCCACCAAAGCAGATTGTACAACCTTTGAGATTGGTCCCTGGATTGCACTAACACTTAGGCCATACCTGGAAATTGTTTGATTGCTGGCCCAGGAAAAATGGTGCCAGGGAATGTTCTAAGAGTTTAACATGTTCAAGTTCCAGTTCCCAGGAATGTTCCTTGGCAGTGTCTGATTTGTTAACACACAAGTAGCTGAAAGTCTTTTGTTTTAGACACAAAATGACACTTGAGACAACATTGGTAAAAGATGAGCTCTATAGAAAATCAAAGTATTCATAGGAGAAAAATAACAAAGGGATGAAGAAGGTGATGGCTAAGGGGAAATACGAAATTTGCAATTAAAAATGTATTTTTATTGGATAAATCACTGAAAAAAATCAATACTGATTAATCTTATTTGATTTTAAAATTCCAGCACAAAGAATAGGGCTATGTTTTCAGAACTATAATTTTGACGCCATAGTGGTTGTCCATTCTGAAGCATTACTGTTATTCATTCCTCATTCAAGCAATACTGACCATCTTTTCTTGCATTTTTCATATCATTTTATGGGCATACTGTTTCTATAGAATAACCAACCTACACAACATTAATTCTTATATAGTTGTGCTGACTTGGGTTGAATGTGAATTAACTTTCTTCACAGTGGCTAGTACAGGGCTTTGTTTAGGATTTGTGCTGAACACAGGGTTGATAATATGGAGATGTTTGTGATATTCCTAAGCAGAGCTTACACAGAGCCAAGGCCTTTTCTGCTTTCCATACTGCCATGCTGGCAAGGAAGTTGGGGGTGCATGGGAGACTGGGAGGAGACACAGCCAGGACTGGTGACACAAACTGGCCAAAGGCATATTCCATATGATACGACATCATGCTCAGTATATAAAGTGGGAGGAAGAAAGAGGAAATGGGGACATCTGGAGTGATGGCGTCTGTCTTCCCAAGTAACCGTTGTGCATGACAGGGCCTTGCTCTCCTGGAGATGGCTGAATACCTTTCTGCCCTTGGGAAACAGTGAATTAATTCCTTGTTTTTCTTTGTTTGTGTGTACTGCTTTTGCTTTCGCTATTAAACTCTCTTTATCTCAAACTATGAGCTTTTCTAGCTCTTACCTTTCTGATTCTCTCCACCATCCCACTGGTGAGGGAGTGAGCAAGCAGCTGCATAGTGTTGGTGGCTGGCCGGGGTAAGAAAATATCATAAGCAATCCATATACAGGAACAGAAGTGGTGTTGCCCAGAAAACACTGCTGAAGGAATTTTATTTAGATATTTAGAAAAATCACACAACCACCCAAAAGAAACTATAAACTAATTGTGAGCTATATTCATAGCCAAACCAGGAGAAATGAAGTTAATAGATTTGTTCTTTTAGTATATAAAACTTGCTGTGCCCTGGAAAGCCTCAGACTGCGGTCTATAATTCTCTCCATAATGGCTGCTGAATTGCTAGCTTCCATTCACATTTTAATTGTTTGCAAATGTTTTACGGTGCGAAGACTCAAGATGTTCAGTCTTGAAAAAGGCTCAGGCTTCAAAGCACAGCTTGTTTTTCCCTCTCACACATATTCCAGTGAGAATTTTTTTTTACTAAACAATGGGAAATACCTGTCTCACCGTGAGATTTACTGCTCCTTACAAATATCTGAGTTAAACTTGGCAGTCATTTTATTGCAAAAGACTGAGAGAAAAATTTCTGAAAGTTCTGGGACTCTGCTCATCTGGCATCTAAAGGATTTCAGCAAAGCCTTGCTTGGCCTTGGGTTGAAAGTATAGAAGCTTTAACCATCCATGTGAATACCTTAAGCCAAACAGAAGCCTGAATGTTGAGGGGCATTTCCCAGTACATCTGCCTTAGACAATATATATGAAAGTTTATCTGTTCCCAGGACTTTTTCACACTATTTTAGTTGTCCAAAATCTACTGTACTCATTTGGAAATCAGGCAGCTTTCCCCATACATTATTTTTTAAAAATTATAAACCATAAAATGTAACTATGATTTCCAGTTGGTTCTTGGTACAATTTTTAATGATTTCCAACAAATTTACAAACAGATGCTACTGGTAGATTTTTGTTCCATAATAGGTCGTGAATCGGGCACATACTGGTAAATACAATATTCTCAAGAAATCTTCTCAGAAATTTTTAAGAACACACAAATCAGTCTTACAGCTGGGAAATCGCAATGTGTGGCAATAAGCTTTTAAATACTATAGAGATGCTAAAGGAGTCATCCTATGGTAATTCCACAGAAATCAACGTGCAACAAGTTTTAAAGGTTTTATTTAATAGGAATTTTAATGCCCTAATATTTTTTTCTTTTCATTTAATAAGTCAGTTCTTTTTCCATCATTTGCTGAGGAACTTTATACAGACAAACTTACTGCAGCACTATCATAATGCTATACAGACAGGAAAGCCCTTATATGACACTTGTGGTCGAGAACAATTCTTCAGGAGATGGTCCAACCCAAGTCAAGTAGAGGGCTCAACACCTTGCGCAGGTAAAATGCGATTCCATGAGGTGTAGCAGCTGTGTGCACAGTGGCAATATAAGTAGGAATAACACTTGGAGAATCATCAGGTAAAGCTAAATCGTTCTGTCTGATGTGAACATTAGCAGAACCCTCATTGGGTGCTCGAGAACAATTCTTCAGGAGATGGTCCAACCCAAGTCAAGTAGAGGGCTCAACACCTTGCGCAGGTAAAATGCGATTCCATGAGGTGTAGCAGCTGTGTGCACAGTGGCAATATAAGTAGGAATAACACTTGGAGAATCATCAGGTAAAGCTAAATCGTTCTGTCTGATGTGAACATTAGCAGAACCCTCATTGGGTGCCATGTGGTTTTGCTTGTGCAAGCAGATGAGTTAAGGAATGTCACACTTACGTGTTGATGTCTTTCTTATCTCTGATTCATGTGACCCAGTGAGAGGAGAGTAAGCTGAAAAATCCACTTCTGTGTTCTTGGACACAAAAACTATAAACCCAAAGGAGATCACAAATGTTTTCTTACATCAATATTTGCAGTGAGGTAAAGTCTGTACTAGCTGGAGATCCAGACTGTATATTTTAAATACTGTGTTTCTGCTACATTTTGTGACTTTGGGCTTTAAAATGCATTCTCTATATGCAGGTCTAGCAGAGCATGACATTAGGGAAAGCTGAAGGATAAAGGGCTGCATTAATTTCATGAATTGCTTCCCATGGCAGACTTTTAATCTGGCAGAGAAACATAGGTTTGGTCCGGGAGGAAAGCAGAAATCAGCCTGACAGTGGGCCAATACTAACTGGGAAATTTTGACTATTTGACTACTCCTATCCTCAGGATTTTTGCATAGTTTCATTTCTGTTACATTAGCTATAAATTAACATGTGAATACAGTAAATAGTTAATTAGAAAAAAACCCCTCGATCTGTGAGACTTCATTCATTCTTTTCCCCTGCATATTGAAGAAACAGCATTTAAGAACAGATGTCCCATAAAACCAGGGAGAAGACTATATATATAAATCATTTATGGGTATAGTGTATGAAGTCAAATTAAAAAATGGGGAAACTGAAAAACTAGCAATAGGGATTTTTTGATAATGTAATGGCTTAATGAACTGTGGAACAAAGACATCTGCGTATTTCCAGACTCCTGACCATGAGTTATTTTGCTTTTTATCTGTTCTACTTCAGAAACTTTTACTTGATTCACTGCAATTGGGATTTTAAAATTAGTGAATTCTAGAGCTGCAGGGGACACACTATTTACATTAACAAAATTACACTAGTGTTATTTGCAATAACAAGATGTTTCTTAACTGAGAAGGTGGCGGGTGTCTTAGAGGTATCAGAATGGTAACTGTGTGAAGCAAGTACTTCCTCTGGCATTACACAATATTTTTACGATGAATGAAAAGCTGAAATATTTTGGGATCAACTTTAGATGTGTTAAATTCAAACCAGAAATAATCTCACTGAAATGATACATACATGTAATCAGTAGCAATCCCTTGAATTTATGGTAATGCTAGTCTGAAAAATTTTTTTTATTTCTAATTGCTAAAATAGAGCTTTTCCTAATGAAAAGGCCTTGCATTTCTTCTGGTCTAAAGAGTAAAATTTTTGTGCACTTTTTTTTAAAAAATAAAAGATTTCCATGGAGAATACCTTCAAATACATTCCAGATATTTGTTGCTTGATTCCAAAAGTTTTGCAAATGGATGTTTTTGAGTGCTGCCAGAATTAAGTTTTCTGTTAGTAATATAGATTCAGTGCAGAGAACACCATCAAAAATTTTAGCACATTTCCTCTTTTATGGCTTTCTTTATTAGAGAATGATATATTGCTAGATCCTCAGTCAACATAAATCAATCTACTACAACTACCAGGATTTTTGCCAGCTCTGATCTAGTGTCTAGTCAATCCTTGGCCTGTTCGCTAAAACAACAAATAAGTTTGCCAAGTTGGACATCCTAGCTTCATTTGAATGCTTCTGCTTTGATATCAGGGAAGTTGGCCTGTAGTATGGATCAAGAATGTATTGTCTGATGCCTCAGGTGAGGAATCTACCCTACCCTTAAATTCATTTCATTGCCCCTTCTTTTGTACTTGGGTTTGTTTTTTTCTCACCCAGTTCATACGAATCCAAATAGCAATCTGTCACTATTTGTTCTGGATCTTGACCCAGCTTCTGCAGAAGTCAAGGGAAAACTCCTACTGGCTGCTGAGACAAATCAGTCATCAAAGGCAAAAAAAATCCCTGGAGTACTAGTTCGTCACAGGGATATGCAGGAGATGATCACACAGCAATAGCAGTCATTATGAAAGAGGGATTTTTTTCTGGGGATGAAGCGTTCAGGATGTTTATCAGAGCTTTTGTCATGTTATGTTCTGGAATTAGCATGCTTTTCTATTGCATAAATCCTTTTATTAGTTGGCTTCTTGCCAGGTAGGATTTTTGTTTCCATACCACCTTGCAAATTTCCCTGGAAACTTTTGTTACTCCAGACTATGTCTGAATATTTATCTATTTTTCCAGTACATATTAAAATCTTGTTTGTATTACTATAATGTAAAACCCCCAACTAACAGAAATAAAACAGAAAGCAGTAAGGAATTTGGGTCTGATCTTTCAAAGCTTCTTCCCACCAACTTTGAAGGTATTCCTCAGGAGAATTAAGTGTACTTAAGTACATATGAGAATTGGCCTCCTCAGCAGAAAGGAAGTTTGGGTCCTGATAGAGACACTCTTTGGGTAAGACCCAGAATTTAGATCTCAAAAGCTGGGTGCCACACAATTCATGTGCCTTAGAGTATAAAACTATTCTGCTATTTTCAGAAGACTTTACCCATTGGATAGAAACTTGGTCAAGAAATGAAGGGAATTCCCAGAAGAGTGCCCCAGATACCTTTGCAAATGCTGAAGACTGGGAGAGGGAAAGTTTAAGGGGAAAAGAAGAGATGTTTCCACACTTCCTATTTAAGCAGAAGTACTGAGTTTCTTACTCAGGTTTTCCAACCTGTCTTCCATGATCTCATATTTACACTTCACTTTCCTCATTTTTTATTTTTTCACTGAGACTGATGTGGACAGTGTAACAGTTCTTGACAGTGTGCTGGCACAGGACAATATTTGTATTAGCAGTGTTGCTAAAGGATTTGGAAAGATTTGTCCTGTAATACCAGTACTGGATACTCAGGCATCCAGACAGTGTAAACTGGTGGTCAGTCCCACGAATGTAAAGACTTAATGCATTGTAACTGGTGAGTGAGCGTTAGCTGCCTGTGCTATGGTTGGAAGCTGTGCCACATGAGATGCTATACTTTCATTCTAGGGTACAAAAGACATTAATATATGACTGGCACACTATGAAACAGAAGGATACCACATATCCTATGGTTAAGAATACACACAAGATGGGTGGTTTTACGTGTTTTTATCCTAGCTGGCATAATTTGGATTTCTGTTTTTCTCTTTCTTAGTTGTATGAGTTATTCAGCTTCATGGAATGCATGTTTGTTGTCCACATATTCTTACAGCCATGCATTTTTAGTCAGTGTTAGGACAGCACATATTTATCACACAATGATTATTCCCTATTCAATTAGATTTCTGCGCCAAAGAACAAAAGATTTTTTCTCATTCTCTTGCAGTCTTGCTCTCAATAATTTATGTGACTCCATTTACTTCAATAGATTCAGATGGCTAAAAGGTATTGTAGTAAGATCTTTCTTGAAACTGTATCTAGTCTTTTCACAGACAGTCAGAAACTGGTAACAGGTATACCACAAATCCTCATTTGGACTTTGCTGTCCTATGATTACACAATAGATAATAATGCTATTATTTACTCCACTTTTTCTGTTTTAATTTGCACATTTAGCCTTACAGTAATTTTCTTTGAGTCAAAACAGTTTCAGTTCTTTCAAAATTTATCCTAGGAAGGTGATATGACATAGTGTCCTGAAGGAAAAAGTTGATATCTGTCTGAAACATAAAAGATTTGCTTATAATCACTTTGCAATCATTCTGGACCATAAGATTAAAAAGGTAATCAATCCATTATTTTTGTTAGGAGCGATACAGACTAACTAGGATGTGAAGCTATTTAGATGCCTTTTTTTTTTTTCCTGAAACAAGTAGTTCTCATGAACGTGGGAGACTAGCTGTGGCTTGATTCATGTATCTTTTGTCAGAAACAGTCTCATGGTTTGAGGGATAATCTCATTTCACACGGTTCGGGGGGAGGGCAATTTTTAAGTGCAGTCAGTAAAATGACATTAACTACAGTGAATACACATATGCAAACAAACACACAGTCCTGTGTGAACTGATCCTCAGCTTCCTGTGGGAATGACATCTTCAATGGATTATATTTGAGCTCACTGAGAATCAGCTGGGATGACAGCTGAGCTGGAAGTTATGCCAGAATACTGGCTGTCGTCTGGTTTTGTATGTTTGTGATACCTATACTTAGCCTGCTCTCTGGAGTAGAGATAGTAAAACTGGTATGAAGGACAGCTGTAAAAGGAGTCTGATGTGTGATTCTTCTTCGCAGTAGTAACATTATTAGAACAGAACAGAATACAATCACTAGGGCTGGAAAATACCTCCAAGATCATTGAGTCCATCCTTTGACTGAACACCACCATGCCAAGTAAACCACAGCACTGTGTGCCATGCCCAGTCATTTCTTCAACACTTTCAGAGATGATGACTCTACCACCTCCCAGGGCAGCTCATTACAATGCTTAACCACCCTCTCAGTGAAATAATTCTTCTCAACGTCCCAACTGAACCTTCCCTGACACAGCTTGAGTCCATTTCCTCTTGTCCTGTCACTAGTTGCCTGAGAGAAGAGACTGACTTCCACCTAGCTACAACCTCATTTCAGGTAGTTGTAGAGAGTCATAAGGACTCCCCTGAGTCTCCTTTTCTCCAGGTTAAACATCCCAGCTCCCTCAGTTGCTCCTCATATGACTTACTCTCTAGACCCTTTACCAGCTTTGTTGACCCTCTCTGGACACACTCCAGCACCTCAATTTCTTTCTTGCAGTGCAAGGCTTAGAACTGGTGCAGCCTCACTAGTGCCAAGTACAGTAACTTCCCTAGTCCTCCTGGCCACACACATTTCTGATACAAGCCAGGATGCCACTGACCTTCTCGGCCACCTGGGCACACTGCTGACTCACCAGCACCCCCCAGGTGTTTCTCAAACGGGCCAATTTCCAACCACTCTTCCCCTAGCCTGTAGTGTTGCATGGTGTTATTCTGACCCAAGAGCAGGCCCCAGTACTTGGCTTTGTTGAACAGCACACAGCTGGCCCAGCCATCCAGCCTGTTCATTTCCCTTCCCAGAGCTTCCTATCATCTAGCAGTTCAATATTCCTGTCCAACCTGGTGTTGTCTGCAAACTGACTGAGGGTCCACTTGATTCCCTCATCCAAATCATTGATAGTGACATCAAACAGGACTGGCCCAAATACTGAGCACTGAGGAACCTCACTAGTGACCACCAGTAAACTGAATGTAGCACTATTCACTACCACTCCCTGGGCCTGAACATCCAGGCAGTTTTTAAGGCAGTGAAGAGTGCACCTGTCCAAGTCATGGGCTGCCAGCTTCTCCAGAAGAATGTTTTGGGATACAGTGTCAAAGGGTTTACTGAAGTCCAGGTAGACTATATCCACAGCCTTTCCCTCATCCACTAGGTGAGTCAGCCTGTCATAAAAAGAGATCAAGTTGGTCGAGCAGAATCTGCCTTTTCCAAACCCATGTTGGCTGGGCCTGATCCCCTGGCTGTCCTGTATGTGCCTGTTCCATAACCATAGGTCAAGATGCTTCCTGAAATGTGTTTTCCATTTATGATGTGTTTTATGGCTTTAGGACTTTTTTATTCAGTTGATAGTACTGATTATTTTCATGCCTTCTGCTTGGTGCATTTCTTGATAGAAAGCTAACTTCTTAAAAGTAAAAACTCATTAAGAGTAGGAATTACATGCACAGAAAGGAATTAGCAAGTTATCCATATGGCAAAGTAATATGAAGCCCATAACAGAGATCTGGCTCTAATGTGCTGGTCTTTCTGTCTGTGAATATATACTTAGAACTGTGTTACCTTGCTTCATCAGAAATTACTTTGTACATAGGGATGGTATGTGAACAGATTGAAATATTTACAGCCTTTGACCAAAAGCATGAGGGTGATGTGTAAATCAGATGCCCTTAGTTCCTTCAAAGCTCCTGCCACTAGATAATGCTATTACAGTCTCTCAGAAGTGATTTATTGATGTGGAAACTATAGAATCATAGAATAATAGAATCTAAGGGTTGGAATGGACCTTATAGATCATCTAGTCCCAACCTCCCTTGCCATGGGCAGGGACTCCTCCCTAGAACAGGTTGCACAAGGCCTCAGCCGGCCTGGTCTTGAACACCACCAGGGTCAGGGCAGCTACCATGTCCCTGGGCAACCTGTTCCAATGGAAAATATAACCCAAATTTTCAAAAAAGGAAAAGCAGAAGAACCAGGGAACTATAGACCACTCAGTCTTACCTCTGTCCCTGGCAAGATCATGGAGCAGATTCTCCTGGAAGCTATGCTTAGGCACATGAAAAGCAAAGAGGTGATTGGCAATAACCAACCTGGCTTTACCAGGGGCAAGTCATGCCTGACAAATTTGGTGGCTTTCTGTGATGGGGCCACAGAATTTGTGGGTAGGGGCAGCAACTGCTATCATCTACCTGGACTTATGCAGAGTGTTTGACACTGTCCTGCATGACATCCTTGTCTTGAAATTGGAGAGACATGGATTTGATGGGTGGAGCACTCGGTGGGTAAAGAACTGGGTGGATGGTCACATGCCGAAGGTTGTGGTCAGCGGCTCATTGTCCGCGTGGAGGCCAGTGATGAGTGGTGTCCCTCAGGGGTCAGTGCTGGGGCAGATACTGTTCACATCTTTGTTGGCAACATGGACAGTGGATTGAGTGCACCCTCAGCAAGTTCACTGATGACACCAAGCTGTGTGGGACAGTGACATGCTGGAGGGAAGGGATGTCATCCAGAGGGACTTTGACAGGCTTGAGAGGTGATATAACCTGCATTTCAAGAAGCAAAAAAATTCCAAATAGAAATAAGAAGGCTTTGATAAGGTCCTCCTGAGCCTTCTTTTCTTTATGGTGAATAATCCCAGCTTCCTTAGCCTTTCCTCAAATGTCTTATGCTTATCACCTTCATGGCCCATGTCTGGATTCACTTCGGTATGTCCATGGTTCTGAGGGGTTCAGAGCTGTACCCAATAGTCCAGATGGGTTTTACCAGTCCTGAGAAGAGGGGAAGGACCACCTTCCTCATCCTGCTGGCAATGTGCTGCCTAATGCAGCCCAGGAGGTTATTAGCTTTTGATGTTATGGCCTTCTGCTAGCTCATGGTGAGCTGCATATTACCAGGAGCCCCAGGACCTTCTGTTTTCCAGCTGGTTGTCCCCAGCCTGTGCTATTCCAGCCATAGAGCACATGAAGTAGTCTTGGTCTCAGACTCCCTCAAACGAACTGTTTTCACATGCAGCTCAAGATGTAATGGCTTTTCAACTCAGTCAGCTTCTCTGGGTATATAAAACTGACTGCTGTGAATATCCTACCCTTCAGACTGTGGAGTATTTTTAACTATCCTATCATACCCTTATAAAATGAACAAGAAGTTATGAGTAGCAGCTTCTGAATAGTTGGAAGCTAATCTGGAAAGGAATCTAAAAAGCAGAGACATGATGGAAGTGCAAAAGCAAAGCAGCTTTATAGAAGCTGTGAGGTACGTCATCACTCCCATCCTTTCACTGAAATTACCTAGTTTTGAAGCTGTTATTACTGTTTTTAACTCGCCAAACTGACACTTAACATGCAATTAAAAATAAATAGCTTAAAAAATGTTTTTTTTTTTCAAAGCTAATGCCAGAAATTTTCTTTCCATTTATTTCTATCCTTACTTGAATGTGGATAACCTATTTCCAGACTGCAAGTCTGTCAATGCTAAACAAATCCTTCAGGCCTGAACTGGAAGGAGTAATCATCTTGACATCGTGCAACTACCACAATTCCAGGGTTTCTCTGCAATCCTGAGGTTGTTTGACCTTGGCATGTGTTTTGTAGATGTAGTGAAGAATGTGTTCGCTGTCTCCTGCCTTTATAAGGAATCACCCGAGGTTGCTGTTAAAGGATAGCTTGCTAAATGGGGAATGATTTCATATAATTCAGTCTCAAATTAAGTTCATTAGAGTGCTCTGAACAGTATGAATGCTAACAGCTGCCAATTTAAAAATAATACTTTATGCTAAAATCTCTAGGACGTAAAAGGAAACAGAGCATCTTGGCAGTATAAAATGTGTGTCAAGTATATTTTCCCTCTAACATTATTTTTGGTTTTTTATGCTTCATACATTGAATCAGTGACTTCTGTCAATGTGTATTTTCCTTGAATAACCTGAGAACATGAAGGCCAAATGGAAAACTTTATAAAGGTCTTGTTGATACAAGTTAGGAATAAGTTCTGTGATATGCTTCACATGCTACTCAAAATCAATTTTTGGTCTTAATTTAGCGATATTTTACAATTTGCATTTCATTTAATGCCCTTCTCATATTGACAGAGCCTGCATTTTATATATAGTATATGTATGGTAGACAAAACCTGTACATATTATGCAATCTCAAGGTACCACAAATGTAACAAAAAGTTATCTAAGCTCGTCTTTTAATTGAATAAATTCTGTTGCTCTTTCTGAAGGCTTGAAAAGATGTGAACAGACCTGCATCTACCTTTAAGATACAAAAAATATAAAACCCTGTTATAAACAAAGTTCTGCTCAATGCAGCAACAAATCTGTCTTTAGCTGCAACAATAACTTGGATTGGACTCAAGAGCAGCCCCTTTTCTTACCGTGAAAGGAAGAAGCTTCGAGATGAGAAACACTGTAAAATTTCTGTGTGACACATTTAAAAAAATTATTAGAGATGTTATGTAAACACTGTGTCTTAGTGCTCTGAAGAGGGAGGAGCTCTCTGCTTCCATCTTTTGGTGATCGGCAGGAAATCTGCTGGTTTTATCTGCACATTGTTTTATCCAGGGCTACATCTGGATGGAGACTCCAGGTCTCCTGAGTGGGTAGATAATGCACATGAAGAAAGTCAAGTAACCATGATCTCTTCTGTTCACTGATAGATTAAGACATGGATGCTGCCTCCAAAATCCTTGCAGCATGCAGTTTTAAAAGTCATTGGTAAATGGCACTGCAAGAATGTGAACGGAAAGAGGTGTTCTTTGGGTACAGATCTTTCTGAAGGAAAAGAAGCATCCACCTATACAGATTATTTGGGCCAAATTTCATATACATGAAGCATATTACTTTTGCTTACATTACATGTGCACAGTGTGCAATTCATTATTAGAAGTTCTAGAGCTGTAGACATAAGTGTTGAATGCCACAGATCTAAGTGTGTTCCAAACACTAGTCCATTCTCTTTCTTAGAGATTATTTAGAACATTATTCACTCAAAATAGATAGGAAATGTCCTAAAAATGCTCCACTATACCAGAGATACAATGTTTATTTTTTGTATAGAAATTACTGTAATTCACTTTGTTTTCACCTGCAGCTCCCACCAATGTAATATCTAGAGCAAAATTATGGCAAAACAGTAAAGATTATTTTCTACATGATGTTTCATTCATAGGCAGTGGATAACCAGAAGAAAATTCTGTATGCAGATGCTTTGGTCTTTGAACAAGGAATTGGACAAAATGTTACTCCATAGTTTAGTGACTTAACATGTGTGAATAAATAGTCTTCATTCTACTGTTTCTCTCAGAGAATCATTCCCTAACTCTATGTCATTCTCTTGGGTTCTATATTCATGTCCCTGGGTATAACTATTACCTGAAGAAAAGAAACAAAACAAGCTCTAACACCAACAGACTGCAGTGAAACTGGGGCAAGGGAAAGCAAAATCAGGCCCACACTATTTAAAGTGCAGCTGTGACGGAAATGAGGAGAGAAAGAGAAATGTGGGAGGATGAGCAACAAAACCAGACACGTGTATGGAAATTACTGAATTTTCTCAGGGGCATTCTCCACCCCATATCACAGCATGTTTGTTAACTTTTTTAATCTCCAGCATAATTAGACAAAATCTTTCTCTGTTTCTCCTACTGTATCTAGTATGGGTTTCACCTATGTGCTATTGACCTCTTCACAAGAATCTCAGTGTATCATTTGAGCTACTAAATGTAGATATCTGCATTTTATGGCAAAGCAGCTTTAACCCATAGCTAAGATGTCTGGCAGGACATTTGATTCTTCTAGTTAGTTCAGCCTGGGGCAAACTGCTATGTTTTCCTGAGCTAAACTTTCTTTCAGGAAAGGAGACTTTGCAACTGGCCTAATCCTTTGAGCTCTGGAGCAGGGAACTTGCTCTTGCTTTGTTCTCACAGGATGTTTCTCAGCAAGCAAATGTATTTATAGTAAATATGGGAAGATACAAAGTTAGATTTAATTTGTCTCGTTGACAAGTAGGACAAAATATATAAGCATTAAAGTGAATGTCTTCAAAAGCTGTCCAACTGTAATAAGATTCATTTTTTAAAGCAGAGAGCCTCCATTTTCTGAGAAGCAGACTCTAAATTTTTCAAGTTAAATCCCAAATACAAAAGGAAAAAAAAACCCTCAGTATTTATATCTGAAGTATTTAAAAGCAGCTAGCTATAGCTTACAACAAAGTCACAAACAAAACTCCTCAATTTTATCTGTATTCAACTTGCTTACATATTTGTAGTCATTCTCAAAGGAATTCTAATGGAAGTTCTAGTTCAGAACATGTGGTGACTGGTAAATAAAAAAACAATGTAAGAGAAATAAACAAATGCAGAAGTTTCCCTGGACAAAAATATATTTTGTAAAGAAATGAATTTCAGTTTATATTTAGTCACAAAACCCTTTTTCACAGGCTAGCAGCTTGAGAGCAAGTGTAGGCAGTACACTTGGGTCTAGAAACCTTGTTTGGGCAACATTGTGTCCAGATGTGCTTTCTTCAAATAAATGGAGTCCAGAAATTGAGATATTGAATTATGAATCCATTTAAGATGAGACATAAAGGCTCAAGGTGCTCAAACATCAGTCCTTCAAGGGGCAAAATGCTAAATGAAGATTTGATGAGGAATGATATATGTCCTTCAAACCTTCCCTAAGCCAGTGTGAAATAATGTGCAGAAGCACTACATGAACATGAGTGAGCAGCAGAGGGATAGTAATCAATACAGAAACATGAACAAGAGTGTCACTGCATGGTAACCAAAGTCCTGCCTGCAAGGGATAGGACAAAGCCTGCAGTGACATGCCGTAGTACTAACAGGTTGCAGTGGGAATCTGGAGTCTACGTGGGCAGTGGACACAAGCCACTGCTTAGGCCTTCCTTTATATCTTGACTTAACTTGGCATAAAACCTCATAGTCCACTGGTAACCAAAAACTACACAGGCATGTGTACACGTTTTGTAAATGGACGTGAACTCTGCACAAAGACACTGCAATTAACACAGCCAAGTTCTTACATTTTCCCCTTATCTATTTGAAAGAAAACACCCCTGAGCCTCTCCTCTTTTACCCCATCGAACAGGAATTAAAATATAAAATGTGTTTATAAAAATTAACATTGTGATTAGACTTTCAAAATGACAAAATGGGCATGTCAGGCAGAAATATGTTCTCCAGGGAGACTCAAGACCAGCAAAGGTTATATTCTGATTTTTAACTGACAGTTATATGCCCTTCACAAAAAGTGCTGGTTTATTTAGTTGTCTGTGCTGGCTTTCCTTTAGGATCCTCATTTGAAGTCAGGAGAGCCTTAGAAAGGCTGCAAAAATCTTAGCAAGAGTAGAGTGATAATGTAAGCAAAGGTAAGCTTTCAGTTACTTATGAAATACAGGAACAAACAGCTGCTCTCCCACTTTGTCTCCTTACATTCTGCTGGAGAAACAGGAAGTGATAACTAATCACTCTGCATAGAAATTACTGCATTGCAGTTCTTTAGCACCGTGCAATCCTTGAGAAGTGAGCTCTGAACTACGGGAAGGTGCTCCCATACGCGCTGTTAAACGACAATCATCTGCTCACGTCTCTAAGCATGGTGAGTTTTTCAGCATAAAAAAAATCACTAAGAAATGTGGAATAACTTCACTGGTGGATTAATTTCTTGGTGAACGGTACATTTCTCTTGCACTCCATATTTTTAAATCTGACTGGTTATAACAGATATAGCATCTTTGCAAACCTGGCACTGACACAGTCTTTATTAAGGTAATTATGTAAAAGATATATCTGAATGTACTTAGTCATTGTATCTTGTTTTACGACAGAAATCTGTGATTTAGACTGTGTGATTGTGCCAGCACAGGAATACATGTCAAGCTCTAATCAATATGAATGTTTAACTTCAATTCACTTAATGTGATATACACAGAAAATATGAAGTACTTTTGATACTGTTACATATAAGTGGTATTTTGGAAAGCTGCCATATCTAAACAGAATTCATGCACAGGAAAAAAATAAGGTTCAAAATTTCAGTTATAACAGAAGGAACGGTCAACAAAGAGAAGGCCCTGTACTCAGCATAGCTACATGATGAAATCCCATAGGTTACTTTAGTCTGGATGCCAGCTCATCAGTGCTCAGAAGGGCCTGTGAAGAGTTTTGCCTTCATAAATATGATAGAATCCGAGGAACAGAATAATAATTATCAGTTAGCAAACTAGATGTTGCTAGGACACTACTGAGGACACCCCTTGGACCAATATGTTGTGAGAACAGGGTTCATTCCTCAGAGCAGTATGTACACACTGCTGCCTATGGGAAGAGGAGGAAGTTTGTTAAACTTTTCTGAAGGAATATTTTTGAGCAGAGTTCTTACACACTGATGTATTTCCCTGGAAAATGCAAAGTGCCAGAAAGAGATGAAAAGAGCCAGAATATCTGGAACAAGAAGGGAAAGAATATCATCAGTCTTTGATGCTGTGAATAAGAAAATTGAAGAAAACTAGATTTTGATGAAACAAAAAGGATTTATTGAAAAAGCATCATGACTTTGACATACATTTTAGAGTGTGAAATCTTCGTCATTAGAAATAAACATTGAAGTTTCACTAAGGAGTATTTCTGCTATATATAGTAACTACTGTTGGAAAGAAAATGCTGAAATTTTTTATTTAGGATGAAATTTCTGATTTGAAAAAAATCACAGACACAGAGAAGGAAATATAAAAAGAATTAGACTGTAAGATGGATACATCTGCCCCAGATATATAGCCAAAGGAAAATATATGCCCTAAGAGTAATTAAGCAAAAATAGGGACACAAATTGCATTGCATTTTGCAAGGCACAGCTTTGTACCTGTCCTGCAGAGCTCTCACTGCAGGCAGCCAAAAGGCATGAAGGAGAGAGTATTCTGCTGTGCTATAGTAACACTGCAGTGATGGAAACAATCAGAACAGTGTGGCAAAACCACCAGGATGCTATTTGTGTATATGTTCTTAGACTGTCAGCCAGAGGTGCAGTATGTAACCTAGTCTCTACATTACATAGTTTGTAACTTGTCCCCATTTCATTGATCCTTTTCCTGCCTGTGGCCTATTATAGAGATTCCATCTTTTGCATATTTCCCAGGAGTATGCCAATGGTTCACTAAGCTATGCTATTATCTGAACTTAAAACACTAGAATCATGGCACAACAAAATGCTATAGACATTTCAGATTCTCAAAGAATGGCCAAAACCTGTATGGATTCCGTCTACTTCACTTTAGACATCTATAATGTGAGCATCTGTGCTCAGACTAGTCAGGCTTATTTCATCATCAGAAATGAAGCAAAATCAATACTTTTATGGTTTGATAGGATTCACCTTGTGAATGTCTATGCTGTGGTGAGTCCTGTCCTAGATATGACTCATTCTCTTCATTATCAGAACAAGGAACCAAGGGTGATGAACTTCGACATAAACTTTGCAGGTATCCAAACCTAAATGAAATGACTCTCACCGAGGTTGTCCTTTGTGAGCAGATAACTAATACATGTTCTGTGCCATTGTCGTGGTTTAACCCCAGCCAGCAGCCAAGAACCACGCAGCCACTCACTCACTGCCCCACCAACAGGATGGGGGAGCAAATCAGAAGGGTAAAAGCTACAAAAACTCATGGGTTGAGATAAAGACAGTTTAATAGAGAAAGCAAAAGCTGCACACACAAGTATAGCAAAACAAGGAATTAATTCACTGCTTCCCACAGACAGGAGGTGTTTAGCCATCTCCAGGAGAGCAGGGCCCATCACATGTAACGGTTCCTTGGGAAGACAAACTCCATCACTCCAGATGTCTCCCCTTCCTCCTTCTTCCTCCCACCTAATATAGTGAGCATGATGTCATATGGTATGGAATATCCCTTTGGTCAGTTTGGGTCACCTGT
>NW_008668249.1:90615-90960 GCF_000695815.1 Acanthisitta chloris
CATCTCTGGATTATCAACTCTGTGTTCCGCACAAAACCCAAACATAGCCCCATACTAGCCTCTGTGAAGAAAGTTAACTCTACTTCAGCTCAAACCAGCACAGCCGTTTTGTTTTGCAGTGTCCCAGTGCTGGGCTAGCCGTTAAGATGCATTAAAAAATGTCTGCTTCAAAATGCTTTCCATAATAACAAAGAAGAAGGATATGTGATAGCAGCCATAATACCTACAGTGAGTGCCAACTCTTTCTTTCCCATGAATGGTTAGTTAAGTCAGCACAACAATTCTTCAAACTAACAAGAACCTTATGAATATCTCTACAAATAACACAAGCTCAGCTTTTAGCAG
>NW_008668249.1:90992-96056 GCF_000695815.1 Acanthisitta chloris
GGTTTAGGTTGCTGATCAGCTAAATAATCAGATAAGTAAGAGTGACCTGATGCAAAGGAAATTACGACACTAGCATACAGAAAATTGTTGTTTCTATGTAAATTAATCAACTATATTTCACTCTGCTAGATATGTGGGTTTAGTCACAGCTGGCTAAAGGATATAGTCATTCAAGACCATTCAGCTCAGGTACTATTTCTAACTGCTGTTCTTCTGGCAATGATAGACCTTTAAAGTACTCACAGTTTCTGTTCTGCAAAATCCCTTCCTTCCTTCCTTCCTTCCTTCCTCTATATAATCTGCAAACTACTCTATTTGCCATTTCAGTAATTTATTGAATATGTCTTTAATATATAACTTGAATATGCATAATTTATAATAGATAGTAAAGAGTAAACATATATTAGTATGATTATAATCTGCAAACTACTCTATTTGCCATTTCAGTAATTTATTGAATATGTCTTTAATATATAACTTGAATATGCATAATTTATAATAGATAGTAAAGAGTAAACATATATTAGTATGATTGCTCCATTGCAAGATGAGGAAACTCAGAGGAAAAATGTAGAATGTAGTACTACATTGGCAGTAGGTCCCACAAGAGCAATTAAAATATTCCACTTGTACTTAGGTCACAAGTCCAACAAATACACTGAATTATTATATTATAGATAAAATATAAAATGCTTAAGAGTAAAACCCCTATGTGATTTGAATGATGATTACTTCATTTTTGCTGATGTTGCTGGTCTGATTAAACTGAGGTGTCCTGAAATCATCCTACTGATTACAAGATAAAAGCCAAACTTAGAGGCAGACTGGCCAACCCTCCTGGCTTCCTCTGAGCTCACATATAATCTATCAGGCTCTTCCACTAAAAAGGGATTAATTTTCTCTAATCTGGAGTGCTGCTCCCGGTCTTGTTTTTAGGACCCCCTGGCGACTCTTCTATATGAGTATGACAAAAGCTGAGAAGAAATAATTTCACATCTCATTTCACCCTTTAGTCTTCTTTAGACTTTTGTGCACTGTGCCACATCAAGCAAAAAGTCTGCCCAGGCTTATTCCTTAACAGCTGGTTACATACATAGCCTACACAAACAAATGCCTGCTGCTTAGGCTGTCTGGCTCTCTGAAGATGAACCTAAGCTCATCGATGAACCCTAGAGTCCCTTCCCTCTGTTCCACTTTGCTTGTGAGAAAACATAACTCCTGGGATTGGATTCACTGGTCACAGTGAGGCTATACAAGGTAAATGCTCATACTAGTAGTCATTGAGGTGCCATTCATCCTGGGATGTTATTCATCTCATCCTGTAATAGTTATCCATAAACCAGGAATGTGCCCTTATACGTTTCTTCTCTCCAATGTCAATCTCTTCAGTCCTGAGGAGAGACTGAGGGAGTATCTGTCTATATGTAAAGTCTAATGACGTTAGCATGTCGTTTTAAGAAGCTTCATGTCTTCCCTGGCTAGAATCAAGAAGAAGAATGCCAGTCCAAAGCTCCTCTGTCAGCCCACTATAAAGATCTGGAGGTCTATTGTACCTTTCAGGTTTTTAAGTTAACATTTGCACTACTAGATGTTAGAACTTTTGGTGGATGCCAAAAATACTTTAATTGTTTTAAACTGTCCTTTCCTGTAGAAATAGGCAACATATTCTATAGAGATTACTTGTCAGGAACAACTGACATGAGGTAAAAATCAAAGGATTCCATAATTTCATCAAAAAAAGAATGTTGATCACTGCCTAATAACATGAATACATGGGCTATTTATTTTTCTGCTTCATACACAGCACTATTTCCATGTCTTCATAGTATATGAATGATAAGTTCCAAGATTTTTATCTAATTTTTATCTTGAAGGCAGTTGAAACAGCATCTCCAGATGTTATTAAATAACCAAAGCATGCTGTAATCAAGCAGCCTAATTCCCTGGAAAGGAGAATAATTTCCTGTCCCTTATTTACATATCTCTAATTTCATATAAAGCTTGCAGCAGAGACTTATGACAATGGTAGTTGATGCTGTTTTCCCATTTAACAACAAGTAGTTCAAATTCTCTGCTGATATTAACCCCATTCACTCTCATCAACTAGGCTCCAGGGAATCCTATAAGAACAAATTTGATTGCAAGTGAGTGTGCCACTTTGTAGCATAAGGATTTAGCTATCCCTCAGGAAGAGTATAAGAAGTCAGATAGAAAATAGACATAACCCTTGCTCCTTTGAGCCTGACAGCACGGGGACAAATAAATGCATCTCTTCTAAGAGAACTAGCTATGTGTTTGCTCTCTTAAAACCTAGAAGGATTCAAATGCCTTTAATTGGATAACATAACCCTTGCACATTCCACATGACCATTTTAAGGGAAGTCTCCTTAATATATTCTGAAGCTGTAACTTGTAGCAATAAAAAGCACTTTAACGTTTAAACTAATGGCCTCAAAACATTTGCAGACTTAGACACTTCCAAATCATGTCCTGAAAATTAAATTCAGTTTCAAACAGATAAAATTTAAAGGAGATATTTTGTTTCTCTAGTTCTCTTCCACCCTGTGTACAGTTTTTGTACCCATCACAGAAGAGTACAAAGCTAAGAAGAATGTAAACCAGACCATAAAATAAAAGCACATGTGAATCACTATCTAGCTGACATAGCAGCTTAGCTTGAAACCTATCATTTGTAGCTGAATACTAACAGGCAAAATGTAGTTTAAAGCACAGCAGTGGCAGTGGCATTAAAAGATTTCTATGTCTTATAGCTTTGAATGTACACATCCAGTTTAAAGATTTCTTTCACTGTTCTGTGTTTGAACACGTAATCTCAAATCTTGACTCCACAATAACCCAGAAGAAAGGAAAGGAAAACAAAGGAAAAAATTCCTGAAATAAGTCCTTCTTCATTTCTCAAGGGGAAACAGGGCAGTTTCTGTAGCCTAACACTGGAATATGAAATGTGAGAAGTTCCTCTCCTCTTTTTCCCTAAGCATCATTAAAGGCCAAATCTAGTTAGCCTTTTCGCAGCATTTATTCCCTTGAGCCTCTCACAGGTTAGTTCTGTGATATTTCAAGAATTCAATTTCAAGAATTTCCCATTTGTTCAAATGAGGCCTCATTAATGCTAGATGAAGTCCTGCAGTAAGTTTGCAACTCAGTAGATATGTCCTGGGACATAGTTTACCCTGTTTTGTTGCTTCAAAATAACATGTAGATGGTTTATCACGAGCAATCACTCCCAGTTCACTTCCCTGACCTATGTCCTGTGACATTAACATAAGACATTATAAACCTCAAGTGCATTAACATTTGAGAGCTTCCATCTTAGCAGTCTCAGTGAAAGACATTCATTAAAACCAGCTCATACTCACAATCAGTAAACTTTCTCATTAATGTCCCTTAAAGGTCAGGGAGATGATGAAAGATAATTTCTGAAGCAATAATTAATAGTAATGGTTTAAATTTATAAAGCACTTTTATTCTCAGTGTCCTGGGTTGCAGTGTGGAGGGTATCCATGGTATGTATTCTATTATCATCTCCACAAGCTGTTAAAGCAGGTGGGGCAGTGATCGTTATCACCCTGTCCCTCCCTCAGGGCAATCACCATGGCTCCCTCAGGGGCTGTCTCTGATTAATGGGCTGTCAAGGACCCATACACGACACATCCGCCCAGTGATCCTTATCGCCTTGTCCCATGGTGAGGTGACTCACCCCAGGGGTGGGGAGCCAAACATGCTCACGGGGATATAAGCCGGGGTTTGGACCAGCACAGGTAGCCCTTTGCCTGCTGGATTCCCAGAGGACAAGAGCTGCTGCTGGACCTTCAGGAGAGGAGCAGATCTGCGGGATCACCGCTCCAGCAAAGCCATTGCTCCAGGGGGACTGCAGCACCATTTAATCGGACTACTACTAACACCCTGACTGACAGGGTGTCAGGTTACTTTCTGACTCTGTCAGGTTATTTTCTGACTCTGTCAGGTTATTTTTTTTTTTGTACTGTTGCATTTGTGTTGTTTTGTTGCGTGGTTCATATTAAATTGTACTTCTGACTCAGAGTCTCTCACCGGTTTGCTTTTCAAACCAGCACACTCAGTATTCCAAAATATATTATAAGTATGGTGAATAAAAGCATTTGTACTTGGTGTTGCAGAAAAATATAAATATAATTGAAACAGAATTTTTGAATACTTGCCAGATGCCACATCATGTATCATCATTTTAAATAATCCATTTAAAATTTACGCTAAAATATTATGACTGGTTCTTTGTCTTATTTATTCTCCTAAATAGGACAAAAAAAGCCCAGCACCAAGTCAGGCCTAAGTTAATGTGGCACTACTCAAAATGGAGACTCAGAAATGTCATAAAAATAGTAATTTTTTGACATATGCATGGGGCAAGTTATTATGAAGCCATTTTCTTTTTCCTTTTCTTGCAAGTGTTTCCAGGATTCTGTCACTGGATATGCTCCATTTTGCCCTGAAGAATAAAGGAGTCTACTCATTCACCTCTTTACCTTGACAGCTAATAAGGAGGGTTACTCAATGAAAAGCTGCCTTACACAGTTTGCTGTGTTCTTATGGGGAAACTGGGTCTTTATAAAGACAATTTTCCACAAGAGACAGAGCATACACTTTTCATTCCTCTTCAAAGGCCAGTAACATAAATGCCACAACATTTGACAGGTAACATGCAACATCACAGTACACAGCCAGATAGTGTGAAACCAGCCTAAGAACTAATGACTACACAAGCTAATCACCACAGACAGGACTAACCAGAAAAGCAATTATCCTGGAAATCCATTTCTTGTTGAAGAGATCCACTCTTTAGTTCTCCCCCACAAGTGGAAATTGCCACTGATTTCAGCAGATTGTAAAAAAGGTGTAATTCATATTTAAGACTATGTATTTATGCAAGTGACAACACTGAATTCGTGGTGGATGTTGTTCCTTTAAGCACTGCACAGCCAACCAAGAGGTCGGCAAGAGGGACTTAGCCATGAGGCAGGCTTGTGCCTCATCAGCAGATCTGTCTTCTCCCTTCTGATTGCAGTT
>NW_008668249.1:96081-104948 GCF_000695815.1 Acanthisitta chloris
ATCACGTCTGTTATTCCAAAAAGCTCTTTTAGAATAGGATAAATCCAATCCTGTGTCACTGGTAAACCAATTGATAAGAAGTGATCTGATGCTGATTTTGCAGGTTTATTTTTTAGTGGGTATCAAAAAATTCAAGGATAAGGATCCACATTATAGACGTCCCATTTACATCTTCTGCTTCATCTGTCCTAATAGTTGTTTTAATTTGTTCAGTTTTTAGCAACATCGATAAGGATCCAAAATACTCCCTGAGAACATAGAAATGGAGGGGTTGTTTTTAAAATGCACAGTCTCCATTCACAAAAGAGATGCCGAATCTGCAAATTTCTATTTTTATTATTCTATTTTAATTGTTTATATTAAATACAATACAGTTTCCAATATAAAATTAGATTTTAGGGACATAGAAATGGCAGGAGGTTTGTGTGCTTGAGCAGAAAAGCAGGATTGTCTTGAAAGACAACAAAGAAGATAGGGAAGCAAAGACTATTGCAATGCTGCCACTTACTGCCTGAAGAGGAAAGAGTTGCTTTGAGCAATTATGCACTTTCTGCTTTCCAGTGTGTGATAATTGTCCAGAGCACAGCACCTACAGCTGGCAGGTTTGTAATGTCAGGAAAGCTAATTTTTTTTTTGTCTCTTGCACCTGTTGAGAGTCTAAGGTCTTCAGAGCAGGGATTGACTATTTCTGTGATGTTTTGTATAACGTGACTGAGACTTCTGAATACCATCCTAATCCTAGTAATAAAGATTATGGAGAAGTAAAGTCACAGTCACAGAGTCACACTTGTCTATGCAGCCTTAAGCCATTTACAGTAATTGGTGTTTTAGTAATGGAGGTAGAACTAGACAGTAAAAAACAGGAGTTGTATGCAGAGGAGTTAAATGACAGTTCTGATGGGAGGTGACATGCCCTGTGGAATGACAGTGAGCTTCAAATGTCAACGTTTTCTGCTTCTTTAAGATCTAGAGATAATGACAGAGCTGTTCTCTAAACAAAACTTCGACTATTTGGAGTAACTGGAATGTAAACCACTTAACAAATGCCTATGTCTACCTATTCTCTGCAGACTCCTGATTTTGTTTACCCTTTCTGATGTGAAAATTTGATGTTGAAATGACATTTGAACACCTGGTGATGTTTGGAAATTTCCTCTTTACAGATCTGAAACTGAAAAACAAGGAGACCAAGTCCTACATGGAAAAAGCACCCAACTTTCATTGATATTGATTCAACTGATTTCAGTGTCTAAGTCTAAGTACTTTTGAAAATATGTGATGTAAAGACATCTGACCAAATCTCAAGGGAACTGCATTACAGGAGAATTATATGAACTTTAGCTTACGGAGTTCAAGGTTGTTATCCAAATTACTTCATGGTTGAATCAAGAATATTACTTTAAATGTTTGTAGTCACTTTGTATTATTCAACAATTGAATTCAGTTATTTATTCTTGA
This sequence comes from Acanthisitta chloris, assembly GCF_000695815.1. NCBI lineage: Eukaryota > Metazoa > Chordata > Aves > Passeriformes > Acanthisittidae > Acanthisitta > Acanthisitta chloris. The sequence continues at coordinate 97,540 of NW_008668249.1, forward strand.
ACATGACTCATTAAATTCTAATATTTGGGGGCTTTTAAAATAATTTAGTGTAATTAAATAAATACATTTATCACATAAGCAACAAAGACCAGATTTTATAAGCAGCTAAAGTCTTAGAGGAGTGCATAGACCTAATGATGTAATAGATCTTGGGGGTCTATGTTTGCCATCAACAAGTATTTGTAAACTCAATTACCATTTACAATAGCTGTATAGGAACAGAAAAGCAAGCAAAATTACTTTCATTCCAACTGTTTCAATAAGAAAATCTTTAAAGGTCTTTCACAATATGTATTTCAATGTCAGAAAAGACTTCTTATAAAAGCAACCTGATAACTAGGCTAAAACAACAATACCTATCTAAGTTCTGGCAGATATATGAAAAATCTAAATTTGCACTTAATTTAATCTGGAGCCAAAGACCTAAATGCATGTGTTTTCAGTTACCATTTGTTTTATGACTAGTTCTTTCTATTTATTGCTTTCCAGTCATAATCAAGTCTTGTCTGACAGAGCGGTTTCTTGCATAATGTATTTAGTGTAAATGCTGCATTTTTTCTGAATATGTGGGCTTATATGATGTTTTTGAAAGATTCCTCCCTCCAACTTTTCCATGTTGTTGCTCCAAAGAGATAGCTAGATGTGAGAAAATGAGAAAGATAGAGCACCTTCAGATAGCTCTGCTTGATACCTGTTACAACTTTCTCACTTACCACTCAGATTTTTGCCTGTTTTGACTGGATCCAGTCACTGGGTTTCATGCCCTTTTAAGCTTCATTAGAGTCTGGATGATGACTGACTGCTATGCTAAGCTTCAGGAATTCCCAACTATTAATCCCACGTCTGACAGCCGTTGCAGTAGTGGGACTCTCCCACAGTCAGTTCGGCAACCTACCCAGCCCTCTAACGTGTCACTTGAGCATGTCCCCAGTCAGGTATGACCTGGGTCTGGAGATAGGGTTTCTAATTGCACTCCAACGACTGAATGGCACAGCATTTGCTGTGTTTTGAGAGAAAAGAGTGATCTAGTCTTCTGGACTCAAAATGCATGACTTCAGTATAAGAAGTACCTGGAAGCTGTGGCTATGCCTGTATTAGCAATGTGACATAATATGCGACATGTTAGAAACAACTTTGAAGGGAGGGATTTGGTGTTAGGCACTTGGTGTCCATACTTCATGTATTTTGGGTAGATTTTAGACTAACCCTGCCTCTAGTTCCATATGCTGAATGTCTTCTGGTACTTGGAGCATGCTTTCTTGTTCAGTTTTGTTCAAACCCAGTCCAGTTTGGATGATCCAGATCAAAGTATGATAAATGAGGATGACTCATTTATATTCATAAACATCGTTTTGATTGAAACTGAAATGCTAATGTGATTCCTGCCTATAATCCTTACCTGTAAATCTGATGTGCATCAAGGATCTAAAATGTAATCACAAATTGGGCTTAAGATAACTGCCTTTCTATAAAACCACTCACATGAGATCTTTCCTGGGTAGCCTAAGTCTAGCGCTGGCTGATGGGAATTTCATGTGTAGATCTCTCTCTCTCCCTATGCTCACGGTATAAGATGAGAGATGAACCAAACTCACGATTTAAAGAAAGATGTTACTGTTTAAGCAGGCTGTCATTACCTCTTAATCAGGAAATCTCTTGAGATCCTAGATGTACAATGCTCTTTCAGTTAATGTGTTTTCAGCATCCTGTCCAGTACGTCTTACCTTTTGTACTCTTTTACTAAGTTCACTCATTCTTGGGGTCTAATATTCATGCTGAGATGACAGTTCATACAAATCCAGAAGTGAAACAATTGAATACACTTAAGACTCCGACACAGTATTGTTATTCAGGCCATTTCCCTCAGACTACTCATTTTACTGTATTTCCTGGTGTCAAAAATAATAAAAGCCTTGTTTGAAAGTTGTAGCTGTTTAACCCCACCAGGCAGCTCAGCCCCACACGTTCTCTTCTTTCACCCACTACCAGCAGGACAGGAGAAAGAATGAGAAGTGTGAAAGTGAAAAAACTCACGAGTTAAGGACAGTTTAATAGGTAAAGCAAAAACTGTGTGCAAACAAAACAAAACAAGGAATAGTCACTACTTCCCATCAGCAGGCAGGTGTTCAGCCATCCCGAGGAAAATAGAGCTCCATCATGCACAGTAATTACTTGGGAAGACAAATAATGCAACACTGAACGTTGCCCCTTCTTTCCCCGTCCCACAGCTTGATATGCTGAGCATGATAGCATGGGATATCCCCTTGATCAGTTGGGGTTGTGGTGAACTGCTTGGGCCCTGTGCTTGAACTTTGTTGTAATGAGTTGTTTACAGACCAAAACAGGGGAAACAGTTGGTAAGCAGCAGATCCTGCAGAGTCAGGGTAGCATTTTTACTGTGCAGCAAGACACCATTGTGCAACTGAAACTCCAGACTTGCAGCCTCTATGCAGACCTCCTCTCTCAACCAGAAGACCACACATGCCCTGCCAGAACTCCTCCTGGAAGAGGCACTGGGACATTCCTTGGAAGAGACCAAGGGCATAAAAACTCATAGTTTTTGCTGCGTATGTGGACCCTTATCCCCAACAGACCAGGACTGTATGCTGTGACCAGCCACAACCATCCACACATTGCTGGAGCCACGGGTGATGATATCTCTCTGTCTCTTTTCTTTTCTCTCTATCTCCTCTTCTGTCTTCCTCTCTCTCCTCTCTTATGGTAATCTTAAATCCCAGAATGGCTATAGATCCCTTTTCACAGTTATGGTTTTCCAGTTACAATTAAAGAGTTGTTAAAACTATTATTGTCGTTATGATCACTATAGTGTCATTTTGCTTTAATCTACTCCAAGGGATCCTTTAGTAAAAAGCCTAGTTGTCCTGCCTGAGAGGTGGGTCATGACAGAGGTCAGCTCTCCTGTTTGTCTCCCATCCCAGCTACTGGTGCACCACCAGCCTCCTTGCTGGTAGAGTGGGGTGAGGTGCAGAAAAGACCTTGACACTGAACAAGCACTACTCAGCAATAGCTGAAAAGTCCCTCAACATTGTCATCTGCACAAATCCAAAACATGGCACCATGCAAGCTACTAGGAAAAAATTAACTCTATCCTAGCCAAAACCACTACAAAATCTTTGAATCAACTTCTTTTCTAATTTCAAAATTTCCCCAAGCCCTCCTCTATTTTTGTTTTCAGACTACTAATTCATGCTGCTTCTATGCATGCAGTTGAAGCCTCCAGAATCACTATTTGAATATAACCCAATTGCATTTAACTGCACTCCAAGAAAAATACATTTTTCCTTTGGTTTTAGTAGCTATATGTCATGCTCCCTCTCTCACACCCTCCTGCCAGTGTTCTGGATGCCAGAGACAGCAGAAGGAGCAAGGAGCACCAGAAGCTTTCCCATGGTGAGGACGGTGAGCTGAAGGGCAGTGAAGTTCTAGTTAATGCACTGACAATACCTGGTCTCTCAAGTTCTTATCCATTCTTATGTACAGTCTTCTACCTTTATTTTTCCACTTGACTTTTTCCAGAAACCTCACTACCCTCACTGTTATCCTTACCTCTGCACATCTGGCCAGATACCACTTTAAAGGCTCTAAGTGATTTGTGACTCTATATATCCTTTGGCTAGAGTGAAATGAAACAGGTCATTGTTTATCTAATGGTAAAAAATATCATATGGAGATCTACTTTTTGTGAAAAAGAGAAAGCATGGTGGAAGAAATTGCAGTAGTTTATACTAAGGTAATAGCTGAAAGGCAGAAATATATATATATATATATTTAAACATGTAAAGAGATTGTTTGCAGAGGCAACTAAGGTGAGGGAATGGATGAAGATGGCTAGGAAGCAACTTTACTCATTGGATTCATTAAGAGTGAGCGTTGAAGTTTTGGAGGAAGTGATGCTGGACTGGGATCTGCAGTTTTGAAGTATGAAGGAAGCTATTTATAAAATGTGTTGTGTCTTTTCAGGAAATGTTCCGTTGCATTTGTGCATAGGAGTATAATTGTGCATATCACGCAGGTACCATGGAAGATGACGTATGATGAAGGGGATGAGGGGAGAGAATAGAGAAATACCCACTGAAACACATGGAAAATGTGACTGAGCAAATGCATAATGCTTTTTTCATGGCTCTTTTGTAAGGAAAATTCTATGTGAACTCCAGAGTACAACTATGGGGGGTATATTATAACTCGAGTTTGCACTAAAATCTCATCCTGCTTTAAAGATCATCCGATTTCATACTACAGATTGCATTAGTATGTTTCTGTAATTTTGTTCCATTAAAACCAGCAAAGAAACCCCTCTCAGGTCTCATACAAATATGGACCATAAACTCAGTTTAGAAATTATAAACAGTACCAATAGGAAATGCACCATGGATCCTTTGAATAATTTTCAGGTATATTGTTATGATTAGGATGTACTACAGGTAGCATCTTCTCTTTCTAATAAAATAGTAAATTAATTTTCTGAGATAAAAATATTGCAGTTGATTTAGATAAGTACAGCTAAAAAGACCAAACCTGTAAAAAACTTAGTGCTAATAGATATGGCACAGTAAATCACAATGAACACCTGAATGAAACTGATGGACTTTTCTGAAGGAAACTGAAAACAGTATAACCAGGGACACCACAAGATCCAGAGTCTGAACTTTGTATCTCATGCCATTTTAGAAAAATCAGTAGCTAAAAAGAACTTCTCTTTTTGCAAGACATCAGTCCTTAAGATTGAAATTCTGTGTCTCCTGAAATGTTGACATGCTGAATTACATTTTTTAACATGTTTTAACATCTCTGTTTAGTATTTTTTATTTCTTTTCTTTTTAGTGGAAAGGAAACTGATTTATGCTTACATCTGCTAAAACTTTTCTGAGATTTTACTACAACAGTTCATTCCAATTTTGGTCTGAAAGAAGTTTTCAGGAAATAAATGTCCTATCTCTAGAGGCAGGTGAAAGATAATAAAGGAAAATTTGATTCCTTTCAGATACACATTTTGACAAATATTCTCATACATCTTCTCTTTTTTTCCACATTATTTGCAATTAGGTAACCTTCCATCATCAGTAAGCCCATTTTTATGTTATACCATGAATGGAAACTTGTACTTAATGATCAAAAGTAGTATTTGTGATTGATGTTTGTGATTTGGATTACATAGACTCGGAGATTGCATATAGCAAAATATCAGCAAACATTAAAGAGGTAACTTGAAAACACAATCAGTAAAGCAAATGCATTTTTTATGATATACATGTCAAAGTTTAAGATACATTTTATAATACAGATCAACTGTTTAATAAGTTGTGTTCTTTAGAGAGTTAATTAAAATGTACTCCCACTTGTCTAGGTTTGACAAGCTCAAATTCCCACTTATCATACAACAAAAGTTCTGCTCAGCTATTAACATCATGGGAAATGTGTTTATAGGCACTTTGTCAGGCCCTGTAGTTAGAAGAGTCAGCAAAACTTACTCATTCATGTTTCTCATGAGCCTTTCCCTCTCTTTCCCCCTCCTCTCCAACTGTCTCAAACAAAAACTTGGTCTGTGTTTGCAGTGTACTCTGAACTGTTTCATAGTTGGCAATTAAAAACAAAGCAAGTAAACCTTTGTGGGAATTTATGAAGTGGCAATAAATCCAGTACATGGCCATCCACATGCTTTTCAAACCTCTTCATATAACCTCTGTTTTTTTGTTCTGGGATAAAGAGCATGGACTCTGCTAAATACAATTGCTTGAAAGAAGGAAAATCCCCATGTCATGTAGTGTGTACCCTCTCATCCCTGTCCCCCTCCAGATCCCAACTTTATAACAGGAGATTAGGAGGTGAGAGGGTAGTTCACCAAAGCAACCTAAACACTAGAAAAGCTGGAGACAATAGATGACACAAAGCTATGTTTGCTATTGTAGGCATAACAATAAGCTAAGAAAAGGTGTGATTAAAAGGAACCAAGGCAGACTGTAGTTGTGTAGAATGGTAAACAAGAAGCAGGAATTAAAGCCATTATAAATGCAGTCATAGTACTTACACTGTTGTACCATTGACGTAAAATAGAATCACTGCAACTGACAGAAACATTTGGCCCAAAGTCTGACTTAATCAGAAGGGAAGGCAAAGGAGTGATGTTTGCAGTTTCATTCATGCTTCAGGACTCTCTTTTGGCATTCTAGGTGAACTAAAACTGTCTCACCAGTTGAGGACTTCCCACCTACAGGCAGTTATACATGCTTGGAGGATGACTTGAACTTGGCTCAGAGGAGAGGGAGGCAGTGAGCCCAATCTGTTCTGCACTCTAGCAGCCATCAGCTGATATTTCCTCAGTGATGTTCTGCCAGCTCCCATAGGCCAGGCTGAGGGGACTGAGGGTTCATACCTGCCCTGGAGACAAAGAAAGGAAAAAGAGACTCTGGTTTACTAGCTGTTGATTATATATAACATTTGGTAAAGCATTTAGTAAACTATCTTCTGTATATTTATCATATGCTTTGTATGCACAATTGTGTAACAGAATTAGTGTCATAAACACAGGAAGCAGAGTGAGTGCTAGCTAAAAGCATCAGCCCCTCCAGTTTGAGAATTTTGATAGGTTCAAGTACTATAGCTGAACACTTTTCATAGAGAACACGTCTGAAATGAGAAGGCAGTAGCAAATAATCTTTGCTTCAGTCCTCCAAACCTGGCATCAGGGAAAGGGAAATGAGGTCTTCATACCCTGGCTGACAGGCTTGATAGCCCAGCACTGCACTTGGACTTTATACAGCCTATGGAGTGGAGAGCACTGCATCTCTTCAGGAATTGTCCTTTTTCTGCATCCCTGTCTCATTCATCTTATGTCTTCTATGTTCTGAAAGACACAATTTTGTTTGTGAAATTTTTTCCAAAGTCTTGAGGTGATTTTTTTCTGATTTTTGTTTGCTTGTTTTGGGATTTTATTGGGGTGGGTTTTTTTTCTCTTTGGTGAAAAAAAAAATAAAATTACCCTTTCCTAATAGCCTTTCTGGCCTGTGCACATTCATTCATCAGTTCCACAACATGGCATTCACTCTGTTCTCATTTCCTCTTCAAGCCCCACTTCATCTCAGAGATTAATTGATAGAAGTAATAAATTGAAATAGCTGTGAGATGCAATAGCCAATTGTGCTTGCCAATAGGCTTCAGGAGTGCTATTTTGGAAGGTGTAATGTGTCAGAATGATAATACTGGACAGTACAGATACCTGATGGGCAGAACCATTCTAATACATGCTATTTTGATTATAATGAAGTTACCTCTGGCTTTCAGTTATGTGCTACCACTGGAAACACTGATTCTCAGAAAGAGGATCTGTGTTTCAGTTTTAAGGGAGACTGTGCTTTATTGGATAATGATATGTCAGGACACCTCTTTCC
>NW_008668249.1:104958-108820 GCF_000695815.1 Acanthisitta chloris
CCCCACCATCATACTTGTATCAAGCTTCTCTGCTTGTCAGTCAGCTATTCCCCTCACACATCCTATTTTCAGATTTTTGCTCAGTCAATCCATGCTTTTCTCCCTGAGCCTTTTCTCCAATCTTATTTCTTCCCACTCCAGCTCTCAGTTCCAATCTCCCCAGTCCCAATGTCTCTTGCTGACTCCCACCACATTCTCCTGGCTCATTCAACCTTCCTTGACAATTTGTCCTAAAAGAGCTCTGCAATTCTTTACCACACTGCCCCACTCAGTTTCCTTTTCAGACACAGATCTGCGCTGTCAGTGTCTTCCTCCCTCACAAACTTTATCCCATATGCTTCCTTTTGGACTTTCCTTTCTTGTTCTTCCACTCAGACCTTTCCTGTTCTTCCACCCAGACTTTTCCAGAAGTCTTTATGCTTTCAGAGCTGCCTCTTCCCTCTTCCTTTGCAACCAGTTCAGACAATCTCTAACTTTACCCCCCTTGTTTCTCCAGCACCAGCCTCTTCTCCCACCTCATTTCCTCTACAACACTGCTGCTCCAGGAACTAGAGTTACCCATGATTTAGCCCCATTTCATGCAAAGTACTGTTTAGAAAACTTCTTTGTGTGTATTCCCATTTTTGTTCCAGTGAGAGCAGTGTCTGGAAGTCGCAGCTGGAGTAGAAACAGAGGGGTGGTGCTGTGGAGTTTAGGAGATTTGGACTGGCTTCAAACTTTCTTCAATGAAGCATAGGGAGGCAATTAATGGGGAAACCTGGCACAGTGCCCATCTGCAGTCTGCCTGTGCTATACAGCTGGCCTTACTCATTTGAACATTTTATTTGGTTCAATTCACCACATGGCTTTACTTCACTGGGATTAGCTCTTCAGTTGTTGTAAGCTTACACAACCTTATTGAAAGCAGTGTAGAGATACTGGTTTACAGCAAATAGGGATACAGTACCCCCTTCTTTTTTTTTACTTTGAACGGAACGAAAAATTGAAACAGAATTTCGCTTGGTGTCATGTCAAAACCCCAAGTTAAACATAATTTCAGCGTAAAACCTCAAAGTGGTCTGGGTAAATATGAAAAGGCTCATGAAGTTTAGGCAATCTTTAAACAGGCTTGACTTCAGCTCTGTACATGCAATTATCTGATTTGGTTCCCAGTGTCAGGTTTTGATGTAAAAATTTTGCATTAATTTAATTAATCTCCAGCTGGAAGAAAAAACATAAAAATGTGCACAGTGTATTCAGACTTAAGTGCTTGTTCACCCTTATTCTAAGCCCCACATTTTTAGCAAGCAGTCTGAAATGCCCAGTTTCATAGACTTCTGGACACTAAAGAATAGATCTTCAATGGGAAGTTAGGTTAGAGCCAGAAGAGGATTTAGGGATCTTGAAAACAGGCAGCGTAGCAACTATATTTTAAGCACTTTTCCCTGGAACGTAATCCAGAATCGAGAGTTACAGTCCTCAGGGCATGGGAAGGGTTGTATAATTCAAAATGGTAGTCCCAAACCTCTGTGTACTGAGAAGAGAAGGCTAGCCAACAGACATTGCCAAAGATGGATTATGACAGAAATTTTTTTGCTCCCTCGAGTTTAAGTGCAGTTAAGGCTCCAGGCATGCATTTTGGCTAGTGAAAATATGTTTTAGAGTTACATTAATTATCTAAGAATAATTAAGACCCTTTATAGGTCACGTAATCCCATGATGCTCAGGCACTGATGTCAAATATTGTAGCTGGTTCTGTGCAAACTCCAGGCCTTAGAATGTTTAGGAATTTGTGCCAGACCCAAGTGATTGTATGTTCTGTGCTTATGATTGATCATCAGTAGAAGCATAATGTTTTTAAAGGAAGACCTTGGAACTGGATTATATCAATAGAGTAAAATGCACATCTTTTGTATAACTATCTTTTTCATTAAAACACTTAACCTGGGAAACGATAACATTAGGGATACTTATGTTTGTTTACTGCCTCAGCTAGGGAGGAATATAAGCCTCAAATTCTTTCCTTGTCAAAGAGCAGCTCAGATGTGAGCTGTTGAAGTAGGGTGGGAAGTACTGCCAACTGCTTCAGTCAACGTAGGCATACATAGAAAATTGCAAGGAAACGGAAACAGTCTGGTCAATAGTTTAGTGGTTTGAAATCCTCATGGAAGAGGAAGGGCTTTGAGCTCCTGCAGGTGAATTCCTGCACCATGATATTCAACACTGCTTGTATGGAATGAAAAATAAGTAATACAAGTAGTTCTTGGTGTGCAAATCTTCACACTGTTTATGGCCAAAAAAGTATCAGAGAAAATCCTCAGGCAGCTATTAGAAACTGTGAAGCTGAGATTTGCATGTTGTCATCATCTCAGTATGGAAGTGCACTTGGTGTGAGTACATGTCAGGCAATGTAAGTAAACCCCTTTCACATGTTACTAAAAATCCCCCCAAACCCCAGGAAAGATGAATCATAAGATTCATAGATTCAGAGGCCGAAGTAAGCAGTACAGCCAGCAGTCTATGATCTTCCAAACACAAAAACAAAGGCCACAAAAAAGCTGGTCTACCTGCTATTTAAACAAATTGCTTTTCTCATTTGATTTTCTCCCTGCTGTGAATATGATCACACATTGATTGTAGTAGAATGGAGCAATGTTCAATGGTATATCATTAATTCACTTCTTTTTCCAGTAAGAAGTTTCTTATTCCCTCAATAAAACCCCCTTTCCCCCACAATTTACAAAATAAAATCTCTTTACCAGACTGTTTATTCAAAAAAAGGAAGAAAATAAATCTGCAGAGAAAATGTTTTAAAAAGATCTCAAAGACCTTAAGTAAACCATACTATGAGCATGTTATTATTTTCTCATCTAACTTTTCCTTAATATTGTTCAAGGGAAAGGGAAAACCAATTTTGTTGCTAAGGATTTTAATATAAAGCATCTTATTTACAAAGAATATCTCCATTTGTCACTTCCTAGATTAAGGCAGAACTCTCAAATTTGACAGGAGGCTCCTCTTAGCAGCCTGCAGTCAAATTATTGCTGACTTTTTTTTGTCGGTTTTCTATATTTGTAGGTTGTTTTCGGAAGCAATGCTGCTACTCAGAGCAGGCCACTCCTCACACTAGATAATTTTGCCTTAGAAATGACTGATACAATCACTCCATTTCACAGCTTAGATTAAAAATACCCCCTTCTGTGCTGGGCAGAAGTATATTTCTCTCACGTAATTGCAGATCCATCAGTAATGTTCCCAGACCACCAAGCTTCCTGAAGAAAGTACTCAGTGCCAAAGACTGCTTCCATTTATGTGAATGTTAAATTCTGCTATTAGATGTACCAGTGGCCAAAGAAGCAGGTTGTAAAAGGGTAATTAAGAACATCATTTCCCCAATGTAAATTACGTGTGTGTTTTTGAAGTCTGATTTTGGCTGAATTACCATAGGCTTTTCAAAAGTTTCTTTACCATGAAGTTCCACTTATTTACTGGATATTAGAACTATGTCAGGCTATGTTGAAGATTTTGAAGGGGGAATTTTACTATACACAGTCTGATAGTGTTTTTTCGCATATTTTCACTGAAATGAAAATCTGATGTATTCTTCCACTTTAGATATTGCTCTGCTATTGCTCTGATTGAAGAAGTGTAATGCTTCAGAACAAACATTTCAATGAATTTTGGCAGGTTTAATGTTCTTATATTTCAGGAAATAGAGGAAGGATCTGAACCTGTCAATCGTTACATCCATATAGCATTCTTCCCTTAGTAACAGTGTTTTGAGTGCTGGAACAACCTCCTCAGGGATGTGACAGAGTTCCCATCACTGGAGGTTTTCAAGACAGGATTGAACAGGATGCTAGCTAATCACATCAAGGATCTC